>NW_011334331.1:54497-102597 GCF_000735185.1 Notothenia coriiceps
AGACGTCATACAGGGTGAGGACGTCAATAACGCGAGTGAGACGGTTATACAAGTAGGGACGTCATACAGAGTGAGGGACGTTATACAGAGTGAGGACGGTCATACAGAGTGAGACGTCATACAGAGTGAGACGTTATACAGAGTGAGACGGTCATTAAGAGTGAGACGTCATACAGAGTGAGACGTTATAAAAGTGGAGACGTCATACAGAGTGGTAGACCGTTTATTACAGAGTGAGGACGTTATACAGACGCGAGACGTCATTACAGAGGCGAGGACGTCAGTACAGAGCCGAGACGTTATACAGAGCGAGACGTTATACAGGAGTCGAGACGTCATACAGAGGTCGAGACGTCATACAGAAGCGAGACGTCATTACAGGAGCGAGACGTATACAAGCGAGACGTCATCAGAGCGAGACGTCATACAGAGCGAGACGTCATACAGAGCGAGACGTCATAACAGAGTGGAGACGTCATTACAGAGTGAGACGTCAATACAGGTGAGACCGTACTTGCATGCTCCAGAAAATTAGACACGACTTGCAGAGTGAGACATACTGCAGAGTGAGACATACTGCAGAGTGAGACATATTGCAGAGTGAGACATACTGCAGAGTGAGACATACTGCAGAGTGAGACATACTGCAGAGTGAGACATATTGCAGAGTGAGACATACTGCAGAGTGAGACATACTGCAGAGTGAGACATCTGGTAAAAACAACAGATGACATTTGATGGAAATGTCAAACATTACAACATAACACGAACATTGCACACGAGTTGTACTGGAGGATCAAACCGTAGTATTTGTTCTCTCTCTTCACAATATGTATGTTAATGATACGTTTTTCAATCTTGAGCATTTTTTTTCCAGATATCTTTACAGCAATACATTTGCACTAGAATCATCTAGACTTTTTCCACACACATGTTTGACACTCTGCTTTGTTAGACTCAACACAGTAGGGTGGATCTAAAAGAACATCTGTATGTTTGAGAAAGATGTTGTAATATAAAAAGAACAAACTCATAATCTGAAAACATATTTTAAGGTTGGATAGGATCCTGAATTAGGTTTATGCCTAGGGATGCATACCGGTATCCGGTATTACCGAAATACCGGTTACTGGTGGCTACGGTATACCGTACCGAAATCAGATCCGGTTTCGATACTAAAAAATAAAAATTAATTTTTTTAATTTTTTTAATTTTATTTAAAAAGTGAGTCCGTTGCCCGTGACGGCGGGTGTTCTTCATATTTTATGTATTTTTCATTGTTTGTTCAATACTAAAAAGGTAAGTCCCACAAATGAACTGTGTTGGGATTTGTGTTCTCTCACCAGTGAAGGCAAATGTTGATTTTAAAGATGAGATTTGTTTGTTTGTACAATGCCGAGATCTCATGACCTTTATTCTATTATTTATTTGTTCTCTAGTCGAATCTCAGGTTTAACATTAATTATAACGGTGATGTAACGGTCTGTTTGCATTGACAAGATGTGCTATTCACGCGGCACACCTGATGGCGGGTGTTATAAAAGATATTCCATAATCGGTTTTCTACATATTTGTTATTTATTTTTCATTGTTTGTTCAGTACTAAAAGGTCCAAGAAGTCCCACAATTGAATTTAATATTCATTTGACATGTTAACTATATCGTAAAGCGCTTCATGATGGGAGTAATTCTGGGATGATACATTTTCAAAGTATCACGATATGTATCGGTTGAGTATCGGTATTGTTCAGTGGTATCGGTATCGTTCAGTGGTATCGGTATCGTAAAAAAGTCAACGATATGCATCCCTAGCCGAACCCTAATGCGAAAAAGAAAAAAAAGAAATCATGACTATCATTTTTTTTTTTTTGTGAGAAGAAAAGTGACTTTACATGCGTTACCAACACTTCAATTGAATCCCCAAATGTAACCACCACACGTCCCAATCCACACCACCTGCTCCACCAATCTGTACTGATGAATGCAACGTTCAAATGCTCCTTTAGTGATGTTAGGTGTTAGACAACATACGGTACCTCATGCACAGACAGCAGCAGAGCCTCACTCCTGCAGCTCGGTCAGAGCCACACAGCATGCTGCTCTCTCATCCTTACTCTGCGCCGGGCCGTCCACCCCCCCGCCTGTCGTCATGCTGCGGCTGCGGCTGGTCAGCTTCTTCAGCTCGCTGGCAAAGGAAATGACTTTCTTTTTGTCTTCCCGCACCACCTGGGAGCAAAGGAAGATGAATGTTACTGCAAATACAGAAAGAATGTAGAGAAATGTGAGTATTCTTCTACTAAACATGTCATACTTTTTTGCCTCCTGTTTCAATGTGTGTTTTTGTGCTTTTAATAACTGCTGGAGTCGTATCCTGTCAATCATTATTTAAAGAGATGAATTGACATACTTAAAATATTAAACTTGTATTTATTGAGGCAGCTCATATGAACATTATAACTTACAAACATGTCAGCACAAAATGCCTCAAGTTTAAAACAGCAATAAATAAATGAAATAAATACTGACAGACACAATATAAAAACATCATATATATAATAATTGTCACATGTAACACAATTAACAGATAAACAAACACTTTACAGGAAATCACAAAAACAAACGGAGCAAAAAAAAAGCAGTTCAAACAAGCGGAGCAGCATTAGGTTCAAAAGCACATACAAGCCTTCATGCAGGTGTGAACATACAAAGGGACGCACATTACAACATGGCGGAGTAGAGATGAGAATGATCAGCATGTTAGTGTAACAGTGAAAGTTCCTGAGAGCACATACAAAGTCAAAACATGCTTATTATGGGAGTGACGTAATTCACAAACACATGAAATGAGAACATGGAAAATAAGCACTAAAAAAGTCTATCGCAGGAAGTAGGTCAGCATGTTTAGAGCTACCTGCTCTTTGAATTTCAGAATGAACTTTCCCGCGCCCCTCCAGCGGCTCTGAGCCTGGTAGACACACTCGTGATCCAGCAGCACCCGCTGCAGGGGCTTGGACGCGGAGGACTTCTTAGAGCCGGCGTCCTTCGTCACTTCCTCCATCAGGACGTAGTCACAGGGGTTGGGGTTAGCTAGGATAGTGTAGGAGTACTTGGCTTTTGAGAGAGTCTAGACGGATAGATACATGGTATGAGAAACAAGTTAAGCCACGTTAGGGTTGGTGTGCAAATCTTGAAAAGTTTAGAATCCTTAAAACAGCTGTCATGATCTCATCAGGTGCTTTTGGACTCTCCTCACCTGCTGTATGATGTCCTGAGCAGTGCTGTAGCGTGGAGCTTTGATCACAGTGTGCGGCTGTTCTGGTGAAACTTCATGGACCTGGACGAAGAACATATCTTCCTCCAATGCTCCTACCCCTCCTCCTGATCCATCTCTACCTCCCACTGTCACCTCCTCCTCTCCCTCCAGCACCGAGTTCTTCTCATTCAAGTTCTGCAAGAAAATTAATGCACAGCAACATCAATATGTGGCAGAATCCCAGATTTAAACCAGTGATATGCAAATTCACTAAATGCAGCTACCTCAAATGAACCTCCTGTCCCTTTAAGAACAGTGTGACTATATTTCAATGCATTATAACTTATATAAGTTAACCACAAGAGGGAGCCATAGTCTACTTGATGGAGCACTACAAAGTGTGTATTGGCTGCTTTTGTGGTGGTTATATGATAAATGTAACTACAGTCAGTGGGTGAACATTAACATAAACACAGATTAAATTGTTTTATATTATTCAACAGATACGATTCAAACCTGAAATGATTTCATTTGCAGATGATATCCACTGAGATCAGTTTTAAACAGAGTTTGAGTCTGTGTGTACCTCCTCTCTTGTTTTGAGGCAGATCCTCCCCACATATCCCTCCTCAGAGTTCCAGCTGGAGACCAGTCGGACCACCTCCTCCTCCGGGGCCAGAGCACGGTGCAGAGCACAGCGCTTCACCTCGCTGCGCTCCTTCAACAGAGGAACCTTCTCCTCACACAGGAAGTACTCTGACGGGTTTCCTGAAGACGCGACAACCTGCGTGAGGAAATATGACACGACATGACAAATGAAAAATTGCCCAAAGAATCCGCTGCTACAATCACCACTTCACTTCTGAAATACTAACCGTGTCCAGCAGCTGTTTGGCGGTGGTCTGCTCCGTCACAGAGAACACGGTGAAGAGTTCAGGGCCAGGAGCTGCGTACACCGTCACCCTGTGCTGCTGAGACGCATGTTTCTCCTCTGAACTGAACAGCTGTGAGGAGAGCAGCATTCTGTCATGTTACTGCTTGAGCGGACAGTTGGAGGTACATTGTCACATGTGCCCACAACCCCTGCCATTTCAGAACAAGTCTGCCAAGTCTTACCAGTGATGAGGGAGTAGCACCCCCCGTGGGACCCTCCTCTATTCTGCGGCTGTAGATAAACAAGCTCGACACTTCCAGGGGTTCATTATGCTGCGTCCTCAGCTGGACGTGTCTATAACCTGAAACAAACAAGAACATATATTCTGATTACATATAAACCAATAAAAGCAAGAATAAAAGAATATTTAAGAATCTTGTATTAGGTCTAATTGATTTGTATTTTTCTATGTTTACAGTTAGCCTATGAAAAGCAACTTAGTCAGGATATAACACCAGGCACAAAATAAAAAGACTCAATTATATTTTGTTTCTGTTATACATCAAAGCCTTTTATAAGATATATATTAGAAATATTTGCAGTTTGCCTCATTTGAATGAATTGCACATACTTATACAGCTGAAAGTTGCTAATCAGGCTTTGTTTTTAAATTATTTTTTAAATTTTGGTCCAAAAGCGTATTTCAATAATACTATTCCTGCAGACATTTTTATTGATTTATAAATACTTAATTATTTTTGAGATCCTTTCTCATGGTTGTATCTGCGGTATATTATCTTTCAGACTCGTACCTGGCTTGAGGGCCTTCAGAGGCAGCGTCCTCTGAGCGGTGATCTGGGAGCTGTTGTTCTCCACTACGGCGAAGCGCAGGAAGCACATCTCTTCGCAGTGCACGGTGAACTGGAAGTGCTCGCTCCACATGGGGTTCAGGGTGTTGCGGTGGATGGGCTTGGTGCGGAAGTGGCAGCTGTCGATGGACATGCCCAGAACATCCACCTCAATGCAGGGGCTGCCAGCGTTATTAACGGGACACACGTTCTGACCGGAGACAATCTGAGAGGGAAAAACAGAGACAAGGGGTGTGAGGATTAAAGAGCAACAATATACACAATGTATTAACAACATGTGCAGATAACACTTTGCACTTTGACTAAATCAATGTTAGTGTTTAGCTTATTGGGTGGAAACTTAAGCAGGCCGGAGAAGGCAAACAAAGTCAGTGAGGGCACTTTGACCTGCCAACGCCGACTCTATTTCACCTGCACACACACACATGGTATTTGAGCAGATCATTTGAACCTCACAAAGAACATGAATGTCAATGTTTGGAGAGGTGAATAAAAGCAGATATATCATCAGAAGTTCATAATTATTCACATTATTTTGTCGTGTAATTCCAACAATAAGTTGTTTTTACTTACAGACTTCATCGGACACTTAAAAGCACAAATAATCACTTCATGTCAACAAATCGTACACTCTTACTTTGTCATTAATTTAACTCCAGGCTGAAATATTTTTCCCTGTTTTATTTTTGACCAATCCAGTTAAATGTCTGATTTGAAGTCTGTAACTTGAATTTTCTGTGACGATGCAATAACGATGAGATAAACTGTTAGGGCTTTCATCGTTCTCTTCCCCAAACAATATGCAATGAATAACAGAAAGTCAAGAAAAGCGCAGACAGACAGAGGGTGGTTGTGAGACATAGAGTGGACATATTGCAATGCAGAGCTTTTATGAGGTCCTGTTCTCAATCACTGGTATATGGAGTAAACTGGGTGGCCTTCATGAATCTCAAATATAAGCGCAGAGACCTCTTCACAATAAAACTGTCCAAACACACCTTAATGACTCTCATGGGAACTTAGGAGTGACCTGTTAGAATGTCAGTGCAGATATTGCAGGTATGGTTATTAAGGATGAAAAACGGGCTTAAGTAAGATTGAATTGCCTTGAAGCTTTTAAAAATGTACCATGAAAAATTATCTATTTTAGAGACTTTTGAGATATATATTTGTAAAAATATATTAATTTTTTTAAGTAGCAAAAAGTATTTGCAGACACAAACAGCTATGATAAGACCCGATCCTCTTTACTTAGGAAACTGATTACAAAGCACTCATGAAATTTAAACTGACAGTATAAAAGAGGTTAGTAATAAGTAATATACGAAGGAGTGAGGAGGAAAGTGCAGAGCACAACCTCTCCGGGACAAAGTCGTCCTCCTGATTGATTTCCCACACTGCTCCAAATGTCACATTAACTCACAGTGAGGGAGTAGACGGCGGGGCTCATCTTCTCCACATCCCTCTCCATCGGACAGAACTGCTGATAGAGCGGACAGCTGCGATCCCACAGCACCGCCGGCTTCAGGACGTAGCCACAGCCGCCGTTAGCCTCAAACAGAGCTGTGTTCAAATGCATGGGCAAGTCTGAGGGGAGAGAAAATAAGGTAATAATGTAAACAAAGTATGGAATAAATCCTTAAAGGTAGGGCATGTAAGTTTGAGAAACCAGCTCGAGATCGCTAGAATTTGAAAATACACGACCGGAGAAAATCTGCCACTTCCTCACAGAGCCCCGCCTCCAACACACACGAACGCGCACATGACCAATCAGGGCACGGGATTAGTTTGTGCACAGATGGAAGGCTGACAGGCAGGTAGGCTATCCAGTCATTTTAGCCGGGCCGGCTCAGATGATTGGTCGTGCTTTTTACAGCGCTACAGCTTCCAGAGAGGACATTTTTATGATTTTTTTGTCAAAGCACTTCAGATATTCATTGCTATCGGGATGTTAAGAGCATTCCATGGAATATAACAAAAAGTGTATCTCGAGCCAGTTTCTCAAACCTACCCTTAATTCACCGTGAGGATGTAAAAAAGTTGGAAAATTAAGACAAAGATTATTCAGTTTGTTGCGGCAGTTGTTTTACCAGGTTGGATTTTAAATCGGGTTTATAAGAGTGTGCTACAAAAATAAAACGACATGTCTGAGTGCAAGTAAGCCTCTTTCTAAATGATGGGGAGGATGATTTGAAATAAAGAGATAGATAAAACACGAGGGTTGGACTAAAGGAAAAGAGCTTTAAAGGAAGGGAGTAGGACAAAGGTCAAATGAGAATAAGAAACAGGAGGATGAGAGGTTCTTTTAAATGTAATACGCCTTTTAGAGAAAGTAACTTCATCTGAGTTCAGACGGCGAACAGAGAGACATATCTGGATAATGGAGAGGGAGGAACAAATACGATTTGAAACAACAACAGAGTAAGGTAGAAAGAACGAGAAAAAGAAAATAAGCAAGGAGGCACCTTGGGATCAACAATCTCTTATAAAGAGCATAATAAGAGATACTTTTATCTGCAGAGACATAACAAACAAATCGACTCTACAACTATATAGTCTTTTAGATATTTTCAAGGGATTGCAAAGTTGTAAAAAGCTCACATTATGATGTAAATGAGGCATTGGCATTGCTTTGTATTGCATTACAAAGGAGGGAGATGACAGAGTAGAACAGAATAATACTCTCCTTAATGTTCCACTAACTACTACTTGGGATTAAGTGGTATTATATAAATAAAAGAGGGACTTACTGAGTAATGTTTGATGGCGAGTGAGACATACATTAACAGAAAGTGCTGTTTAAGTGATTTGCATACAGAGAGTTTCAGCCACTCACCATCAGTCTGATAGTTGAGTGCCACCAGCTGGATGCCGTGCAGCCAGAAGAGCAGAGGGTTGGGGTTTGTCGAGTCGATCCTGGTGGCTGCTGGGTACGTTCTGAGCAGCTGGCAGCCCGTGTGCTGGATCAGCTTCTGAGAGTAGCGGCGGCACAGGCGCTTGGCGGCGTTCTCATTGACGGAGGAGATGTGGTAACACTTGGGCGTGCGGATGATGGCGCTGAGGGAGGTGGGGGGGTTCAGGGTGGGAGACGTCTGCTGCTGCTCCTCCCAGCTCAGCCGCTCGCTGCCACCTAGAGGGAGGAGAGGGACCTTTTAAAGACCCTGAAAACCCCTTTTTTGCTGCTTTTAGAGATGTGGTTGTCCTTGAATATTTAGAGCAGCTGTAGAACCAATCAGGATGCAGCATTGTTTTGTCGATAAAAATCTTAGGTCACAGGCAACACAATAAACCAGTAAAATAGTGCAAGTAAATACAATAAAATAGAAGTTGTGCCATAAGAGTCTATTTACAAGTGATACATAATTTGTAAGCTTGTAATTTTGTATGTCTTTTTCTACTTCTTCATATGTTTCTTTCGCGTACCTTTGCCAGGGGTGCGGCTCTGAGTCAGCGCAGGAGTAGGGGCTGTGCCAAATATGGACTTCATGCTCTTCCCTCGGTCCTTCCCTCTGCCAGAGCCGGCAGGAGACAGCGTGGACAGGCCTGTGTTCCCACACACAAGAGGAGAGCGGTCAATAATGCAACACAGACAGGCTGGAGACCAGATCATGACATCAGTATCTCATCATTTGTTTCTCAAACATCCAGAAATCATTTTCTCTGGAACGCCGTCACTTTCTGTCATGAGGAGGAAGTCCTCTCCCACTCAGGCGTCACACCGAGTGCATTTGTTTTAATTAGGATGGACGATTAAAGCTGATAGCACTGACAAGTATTTTTATTTGAAGACAACTAGCTTGTTTTTGTTCTGTAAAGCAATCCATTAAATGTTGCCTAAAGTCTGTGGGATGAGAAGGGGAATGCAGCACAGAAGCAGAACGATGCTTCAAATCTTCTTTGCAAATGTCTTATTTGATATGGTAATAAGATTCATGTCGCTCAATTAATGAACATTAATGACATGTAACACATTTAAAAACTATGAATCATGAGCACTTTATTATTTGGTGCCAGATCTTTTTTTCTTCTTTTTAACTAAATATATGAGGTAAGAAATGTGCCATGCATTTTGTGAATCTTAAGAACATTTTAGGATTGTATAAATGCTTGTAGACAAGTAGCATGTCTGTCTGCCGCAAGTTCGGACAGCGGAAAGCAACAACAAATGTGCAGCCCTTAAAGAATTGGGCTGCTTGCCCCGTCTCCTCTTTCTCAGATCTCAGGTCCCTGGAAACAGTAAACAAATAAAATACCAGTGGAAACACAGCCACGTTTATAAGGGCAAATGTCACGTGAAGTAAAGAGGAGACAAGCAGAGAAGAGAAGATGCTTGAGGGAGGAAAGAGATAAGAGGTTGATATTTAAGGGGCAGAAAGTTCAACAGATTTTAACCAGTTCAAGCTGAAGGAAGTGGGAAGTACCAGAAACTCTTAGTCGAATGTGAACTAGAGACTAACTGAACAAGAACATCCCAGAAACATTTCCTTAATAGTCAACTGTTTGTTGTGCCGCTCTGGGACTGACAGACCAGTGAAGTAACCGTATCTTTCCCCCCCCGGGGAAAAAGGGGGTTCGTCATCTCTGTGGGTGTCCAGTGTGGGAGAGGAATGGAGACATATTAAATGTCTTTCAATGAAAAAAAAATTAAAACACGCGGAAAGGCTTGACCTCTTAAATATAACATGGGAATGGATTAGACTGGGACACGACAGAAAGGTTATATTAATGATAGCAAGAGAAAAGGAAAAGAGAAGGAAGACACAGTAACACTCAAAAAGTGCTATGATAAAAAGTTGAGGAAGAAAAGAGCAGTGAAGACAGTATGAGGACATTTTCTGTACCAGGGAATTTCACAGCCTGGCAGTAGATGATGAGGTCGGACAGCTCCTGGGCAATCTGTCGACTCTCCTTCTTGTTCTGAGGAAGGTAAAACTCCTCGCCGAGCTCCATGTCAAACACCTACAGGTGCAGGAGACACAGGGCATGGACAACACAGTTAACATTGAACTTGAGGAGGCAGTGATGTACTACAGGAGCAAATGCCACACTTATACAGCTAGTAGCTATTAAATGGGCTTCTTACCTTTCCTTTGCTCTGCGTGGTGCTCTCAGGCTTCTTCATCCTCTTCGGTATTTCATCGACAGGTGGCTCCTCTTTGTCTGCTGGGCTCTTCCCTTCTGGTTTGTCATCCAGGATGTTATCTGTTAAGGAAACAACATGAATTATAGAAGCTCCCAGGTGTTCATAAGTGTGAGTGCAGCAGAATGGAGAGCACACATCCTCAGGGAAACGTTTAACGAGTAAAGCAAATGTCATAAACAAACAGATTTATATGCAGCACGAGTTAGCATTGGCATGGTTTTAAACAATGCACAAACTGCAAAACGTTAAAGCTGTATATGTATATGTATACTCATGGTGCTGAGAAAACCTGGATGCAACCGCCTGCTTATGAACAGGGAACGCTCGGTGTGACTAGTTGAGGTTCTTGCAAATCAAGCAGGCATGCCCCCGAATACACCTCTCTTTAAGGTCAAACACATTTCTTATTCCTGCACCGCCAATCCAAATTTGTATTGGCCTATGTTCATTAGCAGAGAACATTTGATCCAGGATAGAGGGGAAAAACTAACTAAGATACAAAAAATTCACAAGAGAAACATGTCGCTGATGACGATGACCTAATATTTTATTTATAAGAAAAATGTATGCTAGAGGGGGTAGGACCAGAAAAGTTTTTTTAAGCTTCTTCTTGCCCCTGTTGAACATGACAGAGACTATTTGAGAATTTTATTGTTTTTTTTTTGTAATTTGTTATAAGTATTATTTTGAATGAGAAAAAAAATTAAAAAAAATAATATATTATTATTATTGTTGTATGTTTTGTTTCTGACATGTTCAATAAATTGACTAAAAAAAAAGAATTGCATTACATTTAGCATTTAACCATGGTGATTGATGCTTAGTTGGAAATGAGTTGTATATACTCTACAATAACACAGTCTAATGTACTGGATGACGACTGAATGAAACCACACGCATGTTAAGCATGTTTGTTGGTGTGAATGCAGATGCAATTAATTATAGTAATGTACTCAGCGTTTAATTCAGCTATTAGTTATGCCTTTTAGATGACTGCAGAAGAGGATGATTACAGAATAATTATAACGAGTAAACTACTTTCAGAGCACATGAGCAGGATCCCAAGCAAAAGCCCCCTGAAGGCTCCTCCTCGTTGATATTCAAAGCAAAGTCTATCAACTGTAAACAGCAGCAACAGGAGGGAGTTCTTCCCTTTGCTCCCATTTCCTCCTACACATTCATCACAGCCAAAAACACAGCGAGGAACATATCAGCTTGAAAATGCAGATGCTCTTTATCACAGAAAACGTGTTTAATTCCTGGCATTTGGAATCTGGAGCTGACCCTGGATGTCACCCTGAAGACAGAAGCCAGAGAAGTGAGTTGGCCCAGACTGTGCCTGGAGGGAGTTACCGTTAAACAATTGCCGGTGGCGACTTGGCAGTTTAAAGCTCAAATATCTCTGTTTACAGGGCCAGCTGATGTTAAGTACAAGCATGTAGGGTCGTGGAGACTGTCAATGGTGGAGTGTATTCAATCATGGTTAATATTTCACTGACAAAAAATGGAAGTATCGAAATCTAACCACTCAATGAGGTTTAAAAAGATAAATGTTTTTTTTTGTAAAAGGTCTTTGGCCATTAAGTTCTTCCGACAGGGACAAGCAGAGGGCAGGGACAGGAGGAGCAGTGGTGGGACTGCGACCCAGGATAGGGTAGTTTCCCCTGGTCTGTTGTTTAGTGTGGGGGCAGCATAGGGCCTGAGAAACCAGATGGCTTTGTTTTGTTTTCATGATGAGTCTGCCCAGCTTCTAGCGAGGTCACTGACAAAATATAGTATGGAGGGAAGGAGGAAGGGAGAAAGAGGAATCTTACTGACACTGCCTGATATAAATAAACATTTTTCTACACATGGCAATAATTTAGTTTCATTCATAATTATTACATATTTTTCATTCAATTTAGAAGTAGACTGTGAGGTCCTACCCTTACCCTTAATGCACTAAATCAGAGTTTTCTAAAAAATTCATTAAGGTTATTGCAGACATACTCTAACCTGCTCTTAAAACAGAATGTTAAAAAACATACTGTAAGAAAACAAAATGCCAAATACAAAAACACAACACAAGCTCACATCACATGTCTTTAGTTTTTCAAATAATATCCATCAGATGATGGATACACATAGCGCATATTAACGAAGTCAAAAGAAGCACGCTTGGAATTCAGGTTGCTTTTTGTATTATTGCAATAACACAATTATGGTAAGTGTACGGCGCACTAAGCATACTTAATGTCGTGAACCATCCACTGTTATCAATTTAGCAGCAATAAATGTGCTTTGACAGCCTTCTATTGTGAATATTATACTGTATGATTATGAATACAAGTGATTAGTAGTAGTAGTGCTCTTAGTAAAACATTATTATATTTCTTTAGCTACATTGGAGAATGACAACACAACTTTCAAATCTTGGCATACTTCTGTATTTCTTTGAATTTACAATTTAAAAAATAACAATAACAAAACTAAAATACAACTTCATACCTTTTGTTTACCAATAAATACTGTAGATTGAATGAAATTGAAGGCATCACTAAGTTTCACATACAATTCACCATGTCATTTAGTGGGAATGCTGACACAGCATTCCCACTATCTGTTGTGCTATGCACACAATTCTTTATTATTCTGCGGGGTTATTTTTCTCCCACATTCCACATCGCAGAAACTCCGTTCAAACATCAAAACGTTCAGCTCGGTCGGGAATCGATGGCTATTACTTTTCTTATTCATAACTTTCATAATTCCAGAGATACTTCCCATAATTCATCACATTTTTAACATGCAAGTCAATGGAGAAACTCTTCACACTTGAACAATCTTCATGCAACTTCAACTGCTAACTGCTCCTTCATACTTTCACTCAGAAACCTCATTCCAACTTTAAAATGTTACACATCTTTCTGACATTATTTGTGTAACACAACTTTTAAATCTGATTCGTACTTTTAGAGATATTAAACATTGTTCAGACCTTGGTAAAGAGGCCTTCTTCAGATTTTAGAGTGCGTGATGTCACAGCTAGAGTGGAGGACAGATTTCATTTTGCCTTCATATTTTCTTTTAAACCTGCCATAATTCCCAAACCTAGCTCTATGTCAATTATGGGGGTGTCATCATATGCCGTTTCCATGGAAACGTATCCCTCGCCATAAAACAAGATGTCGCTGTAACTCCAATGGACACGGTCCAATCGCCCCCTAAACTTCGCTTGTATATCACCGGTCCATGCCTCAACAGCTCTACGCCAAATCTGAGATCTCACCAAAGGCTGTTGCCATGGAAACGCATCCCTCGCCATAAAACACGATGTTGTCGTGATACCTATGCAAATGGTCTAAAACAGCACCAGACTTCAGATAATGGTTAATGGTCCGGCCCTCAACAGCTCTATGTCAATTATGGGGTGTCATCATATGACGTTTCCATGGAAACGCATCCTTCGCCATGAAACACGATGTCGCTGTAACTCCAATGGACATGGTCCGATCGTCCCCCAAACTTCGCTTGTATATCACCGGTCCATGCCTCAACAGCTCTACGCCAAATCTGAGATCTCACCACAGGCTGTTTCCATGGAAACGCATCCCTCGCCGATGTTGTCGTAACTGATATGAAAATGGTCAAAACACCACCAGACGTCAGATGACAGTTAATGGTCCGCCCTCAACATGTCTATGTGCCATTAGTGAGTTCTCCTCAAAAGCTGTTGCCATGGCAATACATCCCTCACCGTAAAACACGATATTGCTATAACTCCTACGAAAATGGTCAAAAAGTGCTCAAACTTCACGTGTGCTAACAGTCCAGCCGTGAAGACATCTACGTGACAGTTTTGAAATGTCTTCAAATGCCGTTGCCATGGCAACACAATGCTCGCTATGAAACACGGTTTTCTCTGAAGACATTTCAAAACTGTCACGTAGATGTCTTCACGGCTGGACTGTTANCAAGCGTATTACTAAAAGGGGAAACTTTCTACAACATTATGAAATAAAAGAAAGTGTGATTTAACACGTTTACACACAAAGCGCCTTTTATTACTTCCCTTATCCAGAACATTCTCTTACTCATATTTCTGGTAAAAGATTTTTTTCCAAGTGGTATAAAAGATTTAAGGACTATGTGGCTCTCAGATCTTAATCTTCCAGTGATTTACGGTACTTCCACAATGAAGCAGTGGAGAGACTCAGCAGAGTTTTATATTAGTAATTCAATTAGTGTCGCCTATTCTCCCACATTTGCTGTGTTTCGTAACTATTTCAATAAATCAGGAAGTAAATGGCAGCCTAATAATGGTGAGTTGGAGTTAGCAGTTATTTGCAGAGGAATTGGTGAAATTGCTTTAACTTTGATAGAGGATACCTTAACTCCAAGTGGACATACTTTAAACATTTAAATCTTTGGCTGCAAATCTTTACTATTAAGAAAGTAGAAGTGGAAAAGACATGTTATGGGATGAGAAAATTAAGGAATGATGACACATTCTGATGCTCTACCATGCTGTTCTGAAACCCCTATTGTACTGATTTAAGCTCCATGAGTCCTAAAATAAGTTAAATTTCCACAAGGCATTAAGCTTTTAAGCCAAAACACTTGAATCATGTTCCTTTTCGCATCAAAAAAAAAATCCCCAAAGTGTTATAAATAAACGTTTTAATCCTAAAATAACCTAAATACACCGTCAATTGGCAAAAGTCAACTTGCTCAGTAAAAGAAGGGTTAAGGCTGACGTCTCTTCCTGTGACCTGAGCTCTTTTAACACTGACCCCTAGCCGACCTCGGCTAACCCCGACCCCCAATGCTTCTAAAAATATTTCTATTCCTTGTATGTTGGCTTCGTGGGAGAGTATGTGGGGGGTTAAGGGGACTAATGCAGTGAGTTTTTGAATCCCCAGCTAATCTTTTTATGTGTTTTAATTTCATGATATCATACCCCAGATCACCCTTTGTGTGTGTGCTTGCATTACAATAGAGGGAAGAAAGATATACTGTACACACACACACACACACACACACACACACACACACACACACACACACACACACTATTTAGGCATTTCACAGACAGCTGAGCTCCATTGCATCAGGGGATCTCTGCCTCGGAGTACTGGACAATATTAGAGTAATTGAGGAGGAGTGTGTATGCGACAGAGAGATGGTGTCAGTGAGGGAGTATGTTAGTGTGTGTGGAGGCCGGAGACATCAAAGTGGAGAGGTTAGAGGGGTTGGGGGTTGGATTTCTGGGAGGCAGCGTCGGCCTCTCCAGTGTCCTGCATGCTCATACTCTATGTGTCTGGTATGATATACATAATGGCATGGGCATGAGTCAGAGTGTGTTTGCTTGTCTGGATTTTAGCATGTGTATGTACGTGAGTGCATTCCTGCTCAAGGTCCAGTAGATCTGAGCGATGCCCAACAGCAAAACCGTGCTAACCCTTTTCCCAGAATGGCTGTTGCCAGGCAGAGAAATGACCCAACGGGGTGATTTTTAGTAATATGGAAGTCATAGTTTGTAAGTATATTAGTGTTGTGCGTCTTTGTGATGATTTTTTTATTTTAATACATGTACTGTATGCACTCACATGTTTGATCACCATCCTTGAGAAGGACAAACTCTCTAGACTCTTCAGGTGGCAACAAGCCTCAAAATAGGACACATCATCTGCCCACTATGGACCAGCTTGCTGAGGTCGATGCCTTGCTAAACAGCCTTGTGTTAAATATATAGGTAGCATTTTAAATAGCAAGAAAAAGCTCTGGTGTTCTTTTATTTTTATCATTATTTTTACATTTTTTTTCAAACTCTCATGAACATTATTTCTCGATAGGTATGAGGCCTAACGTATCACCTTTTGATGAGTTGTTAAAATATTTGGATGCAGCTTCTGTAATAAGAACATAAATACCACACATCCCCAAAAAATGTCCTTTCCTCAAAACGTTGTATTTCTACAGCATTGGAGAAATTAGAGCGGTTGTGTTTGTCATAACTGAACTTAAAGCGTCTCTTGGAACAAATGTCTGTTTTTAACATATATGTAGCACACACGTATTGTTTTTTATATTTCAAACTGCATTAACAGATTTATTTAGGCCACCTGGAAAATTCCTTTTTTTGCAAATACTTACTAGCTTTTATCTCTGCTTTTGTTCTCCTCCTCCTGATACCTGGCTCTGAAGCGGCAAATAGTTCCACTATGACCCAAAACACAGATCAAATAGTTTGGATTAAATTCTGACTGTAGGAAAAAGAAAATACTTTCTCGTGAACATTATACTGTATCTTGAATATGGACAACATATGCCCCTCATTACAAATTACATTTCTATGCAGCAAAGTCAGACAATTGATGTTGTTATATTGATGAGCCAAACAGCTTTTGACTTCTGACTGTACAGGGTAAAATGTTGACAGAGGATAAATCTTTTTGGAAGTTACTGTAACTTGTTGTAAGGGGAGCTCAATCAGTGCAGCTGCCTCAGCACTGCAGCATGTATACGTTACCTTCATAGCTTAAGCCATTAGCATTTCCTGTACACACACAGTGTAACATGATATAAAAAGCTTTACTAGTGGCAGATGACTCAAATAGCTTTAGTTTTGCTTACTGGCTAAACGGCAAGATCAGTAGAACCGTAGCTTACCAGGAATGAGAACACAATATTGGTATTGGATAACCTTTACTTATGTAATGGAGATGAAATGCAGTTATGGCCTCAATGCCTGAGCTATTAATGCCCTTCTGTCTTTGAGCCTCTTAACTACTGAGATTTAATAAAAGACATTAGGCAAAATGTACAATTCTGTTAAATTATTACATTATTTCCCTTGTAATGTATGCATGCATGTATAACCAGCTAATAACTTAGTCACTATATCACACCTTCCCCTTCCTTTACACTTAAGCCTTTGATGACAAGTGTACATTTTTAATCTCATGGTGTCAATTTTGGATTAATTTTCGTGGGACATCTGTGAAACCTGAGAATCAGAAGCTAGTAGACACATTTGTTTCCTCTTACATAAACAGTCTTAAACATCTCCACACTTTGGGAAATACACTTTTGATTATTATGTTTAAGTGTACATACAGTACAGTATATACGCTACAATACACTAAACTGATATTGGCATTTTAAACAAAAGTATCTCTCATTTTGTCCATGTTTTTGCGTAGAGTTTGAAGATGAGTTTGTTTGTTTGTTTGTTTGTGAGTCTGTAAAGAAGACATCTGCTTTGTGTCCATCAGAAGCAGAACCACATTCCCTGCAGGGTCCTTTGAAGTCAGGCTCTCTTACACACTTATACACACACATATACAAACAGCCTTTTTTTGCTTCATTCGTCACCTCGCATAGCCCCTCGATGTGTGTGTGGAAGTAGAACTTGCTATACAGTCAAAGAGTATATCCTTTCATGTCTTTTAATGTGAGGAAAGAGAAGGTTTCACAGGACAAGAAACTGACCTAAACTGGGTATACAAAGTGATTGGATAAAACAAAACACACTATGTTGGTTGTGTTTTTCTGCTTGAATGAGCTACTCAGTTTAGGATTCTTTATTCTTTCATTGTTGTTGACAACATTTATACAAATTCAAGGGAAAACACATAATAATTCTTATTTATTGTCATGATAAATCATTTAAAAATCTTGAATAAAGGCTCTTGAACCACCACAAAAAGTCAATTGAAGTACTTTAATCTTGGTCTGTATTAAAAAATGTATGTGTTGGCTCGATTGAACATTGAATCAGACAGCAGCCGTTTATTCTTGCCTAGATAAAATGCTTTCATGCCATAATTGCTGTCATAAGCAGGACAGCTTGGGAAGAGACACTGATACCAATATTGTATTGGTTGGCAAGGGCATAGTCGTGTAAGTCCATATTTGCTGTTTTTTTAATGGCTGTTTGAAGCCACTTGGTAATTCTATTGATATTTCTGTTGCGTCATACTTGTTACTGAAATATTCAAGCAATATAAAATAACATATAACCTTATTTTCCCTTAATTTTATTTTTATTTATTTTACATTTATTTAACCAGGATAGGTCTCATTGAGATAAAAAATCTCTTTTTCAAGAGAGTCCTGGTCCAAGAATGGTAACAGCACAGTTTTACAGTTAAAAACAATTAAAAAACACACAATCACAACACAGTCATGCACCAAGTTTAGCCAAAGCATTTACAGACACAGCTTCGAGGTCAAATCCTTTGGGTTTTTATTAGTTACAGGAAAAAACGAAAAATACAGCCCTAATTAACTGATAACCTGCCCATCTAAACAAAGTAAATAACAGAAGCATGAAATCAATCTACGTCCCCGGCCAAGTCTGCTTCTTTGCTTTGTATTAAATGTGGATAAATACACTGTCAATGTGGTAGACTTTATGTCTGTTCGTTCACTGGACACGCACAGTCTCTAGATGCTGATAGAAAAAAAATCTTTTACAAGAAATATGAGTCAGAGAATGTTCTGGATAAGGGAAGTAATAAAAGGCGCTTTGTGTGTAAACGTGTTAAATCACACTTTCTTTTATTTCATAATGTTGTAGAAAGTTTCCCCTTTTAGGAATAAGCTTGTTGCTGGAATGCAGGTCAATACAGTACTGAGAGAGGTGTGTGTGTGTGTGTGTGTGTGTGTGTGTGTGTGTGTGTGTGTGTGTGTGTGTGTGTGTGTGTGTGTGTGTGTGTGTGTGTGTGTTCTTAGTGTCTCAGTGTCTCACCCTTTCTCTCCCTCACACGGCTCCCTCACTCTCTAAACGTGCAGGCTGGTATGTTTCCTTTCCCTCGGGATGGCCCAGATCTGACAACATCTAGGCCTACACCCCATGCAGGAAACCCATCCCACTGAGACAAGTAGCTTACCGTGTGTGTGTGTGTGTGCCACGCTGCTGCCAGCCCTTAATACAAACAGGACGTATGTTAAGGAGTGAACACAGATCCACATGTACTTAATTCGGAATATTTAATTTTACACCATAATCCAGGAGGGTGATGGCGTATATATTTTTCCTTCCTGGGAATATTTTGAAGCTTATTTACACTCAAGCCGTATTTTCTCATTAACCTTGTAATGCGCTTGCCCCCTACTTTGTCACCGGTATCGATTTTGTCCAATATTGCAATATCCACCCCTGCAGAAGACATTAAGGGCCACTTAACATCGCCACAAAATGTTGTCGTAATAGCTTTTCTGAGAAATTCAGGTTCACTTAAGGACAACTCAAATCATTTTGGATAAGTGTTTTTCATTTGTCGGATGGATTTTGTTCCGAGAAGAGTGTGAACCGATGAAGAGGAGGCTTCTCGCTAAGGTCAAAATGTTAAAACTCCTCAGTGACGTCTCTTCTTTCTCTCTTGCCTCCCACTATCCTTTTCTCCATCTCCCCATTATTCTCCTTCTCTTTATACCTACACCGACACTTTCTCTCCAGATCCCTTGCCCGACATTCTTCCTTTCCTTAAGTGTCTGTGGCATTTCTATCTATTCTTTTTCTCTTTTCACGCTTTGAGAGGAAATTGCTTTGAGGGGAAATGGCTTCCGACAATGAGCACAGCAGAGGAGCTGATGAGAATGACCTCTGATTCAGATGTTGTATAACAGTCTGAAAGGTGAAACACAGCAGCGGATGAGCTGATTTCTACCCGAGCGCTCTTGAACCTCTCTTTCGTCTCAGTTATTTTACCTATTATACAAAATCCACTTTTTCATGTCTTTTATACATACAGTACATATGTGTCCTCTCTGTGTAAAGAGATTATGAAAGTTTATTTTCGTCCTGATCCATTTCTATAAAACCTGTCTGAAAATGAGCCGATCAGATTTTGGCCGCTTTATGACGTTATAACGATGTTTTGGCTTGTTTAACCATTAGCCAATCACCAACCAAGGTGACACCCCCCCACCTTATCACCTGAATCTCCTCTCCTATGCACCTTTCACACCAACGCGGTTCCAGGGCCGGTTCGGAGCTGGAGCTTGAAAAGCACCGTTTTTTCTTGTTCACACCGCAGCGGAGCCGCATCTAAGCTCCGGAATCCGGTTCGTTTCAAGCACCAAAAAGTTGTCGGTCTAGAAAGCAAGCACCGCATGCGTCACGCTTAACGTCGGATCTGGGCTGTGTCCAAATAACACGCGACATCCACCAACTTTTGAATGTAGCATGTAACGACTGTAAAGTTGGTAGTAAAGTCGTCCCATTTCTTCCATTTCGTTTCGACAGAGCAAAACGAGTAGCGCTTCAATACAATCAGCCATTGTTGTTGTTTTCGATGTGAGGGGGTTCCGCGCGGTTTGGCTTTATGAAGCAGGCACGCAAACGGTAACGTCATGACTCATACGATGACGCAGCACCAGTCGGGCTCTGAGCGGTGTGAACAGAGCGGGAGCTGAACCAAAGAACCGGTTCCGAATCAGAAAAGCTCTAGCACGGAGCTAGAACGGGAAAAGCCTTGGTGTGAAAGGGGTACTAGATTACCTTTGTGTTCTTTTTAACCAAATATCTCTGAGGGGCGAGGGGAGTGGCTCCTTATTTTCATCTAAAGTAACAGACAGAGAATCAGCACTTTTGAAACAGGGCTGAAACAGAGGGGATTATGGGATGCGACAATGATCTGTTTCGTCTTTCGACCAAACACTTCAGAGACATGATTTGTATATAACTGAGACCTATAATATATTGATGAAAAACAGTATAAAAGGGGAACTTTCAAGGCTGGTAATGTAGGATTGGCTTTACCTCTTCATCCTGTTATAACTGCGGAAATGTATTTATATAAATATAACTTTCATTTAAAGTAGGTGACCAATGTGTCAATGACTTCCTCAACAGGTTAACAACTATGTGCAGGACAGAGAGGAGCTCAACCTGATTCATCCCGCCAAAAAGCTCCTGCTGTCTCTTCCTGGATGTGTGTGCCTCAGGGAGTCTCGCTGGCTATCCAACGCTGTCAGCAGCAGCAGCAGCCCAGCCGGACCGGACCCTCACCCCCTCCTCCATCACTGCTACTATCAGCCTTTCTATCCACATAGGTTTGTAGCCATTTTGGTCTTATTTAGTATTTCTTAATGTAACATCCATTTTGTTGGCCCATCATGTTAAGAAGAAAACCTAAAGAGACTGGAACTGTGTTTGGTATTAACAGTTAAACATTTAGACAATTAATAAAGGTTGAAAGCAGCATTAAGCACTTGACAAATGATACTGTTTCTTATTGCATATGTCATCTGTGTTGGTCAAACGGACTGCACCTTTGGTTAGAGAGGTCACTTAAGAAATGCTCTCTATAAACCAAGGAAAATATATTGAAATCTTTGCACTTGGCACTATAGATCAAACCAAACAATCAACTTGACTGTATCATCTTTAAGGAGGGTGAGCTGATGAATAAATGGGAAGTAGTTCAGTATGAAATGCAAGAGTCTCACTATGCAGCTCTCTTAATGCACAATTAAAGCAACGGGAAGACAAGTGATGTAAGACAATAAGAAGGCTGTCATGCTGCAGTACTCTGCCCTGAATGTCTTCGAATCACAGCCAAAATAAAAGACTCTTCGTTGTTTCCACTTTCTAGGTTTTATCGTGCCTGTGTGCAGAGGACGTCGGCGTGCTCCCTGCTGACCGGAGCCCTGCTGGAGGCCACAGCAGCTCTCGGGTCCCGCTCCTCTCTGCCCTGCCCTTTACCCCAGATCCCCAACTGCCACGCCGTGCTGAAAGGTGGGTGTCATACTTCAGCAGAACATTTCTATATGTGTGTTTAAGTGTGCAAACCAAACCAATGTGTTGATAAGCAAACAGTTTTACATCATACAACGTGTGTTCCAATAAAAGCCCAATTCGTACATACAGTATGAAAACCTGATGACAAGTGAAGCAGAGACTTTGGGGAGAACATCTTTGTGTCTGTTTGATTCTGAGTGAAGAAGATTCTCACTGTTCCCCTGTGGTCCACGGCTCCGATCTTTTCTCTTCCTCTCCGTTCTTTTCCCACACGGCTCTTTACTACCCACAGCGGGTTTTGGGTCGGTCCATCACGTCTGTAGTTGATCCCAGTGGTTGCACTTTCCTTCTTCTTTTCTCTATATTTCCTTTGCTGTCCTTTCTCACTACTTATACCATCCTTTCTCCTTTTCTCTCTCCATCTCTCTCTGCTCCATTGTACAGTTTAGACACACATGCACACACAACGCTAAAGTGGTGTTAGACGCAGAGGAAGAAGAAAAAGCCTCCTGACATCACAGTGTCCACTTAACACTGATGCACACGCCAGGTTATGTCTTAACATCTGAAAAGAGGTGATATGCACTTCAAACGTACTCCTCTCTAAAGCTCAGGAGGGATGTTTAAATTGTCTATTAGTGTTTTTATGTAACAAGCACACGCATGTAGGGCTGATTTTATTGTACGTAAACTACATAGCAGAATCTCTCTGTCCTGGTGAGAAAGACATGAAAAGTAAATGATGAAATGCAATGAGACAATCTAAATAGACACATCCGCATCATGTAAATTGTATCTCACCCTTTCTGTGTCTCCTCTGCCTGACTCTGCACATGACTTCATTCTCCAGCCAATCAGGTTGTCGCTCTGCTCCTCAGCTGGTAACTCTCTGTCCACCTTCTCTACAATCATGTTACGTATGACATACATGTAAGCCGATCCTGACATTAACTACAACTGGCTTTGGTCCAGGGGACAGGCTGTCTCTGACGAGATCAAGGAGACGCACGCAAACACACACACACACACACACACACACACACACACACACACACACACACACACACACACACACACACACACACAGGGACATGATTCTTTGTGTGTGTCTCTCTGTGACTTGCTATATTATTATCAATCATGTTGACAAAAACACGTAATGATTTAACAGACAAGCTAATGGAGTAAAAAAAGAAATATTTTAGACACACACACACACACACACACACACACACACACACACACACACACACACACACACTCATACAGCACATATCTTTACCATGACATCGTGTTCTGTTCTAATAGGTGTTGCGGGGAACAGAATAGAGGCAGACACGCACACACATAGCAGCTTAGAAGTCTTGGCAGGACTCGGACTTCATATGCACACACACTGCGCATGAGCATTACCTAAGACAAGACATATCAACTTGTTTTTAAAGTTATCTGTTTCCCATCTGACATTCACCTCTACCTTTTACAAGCATGGAAACCACCTGTGTGGCTATGCCATTTGAAATATTTGACATTTAGTTTACCAGAAAGCGAATCCATACATGAACATTTTCCTGTAGCAAAGATTTAGATTTGCTTTAAATCTTGAAAAAATTCAACAAGATGAGGCATGTTTTAGTTTAAGACATTGTTTGTAAAGTGAAAATAATTATCTTTTGATTATCCTGGAGTTTTTGGAAGGTATGACATACTGTAAGATTCAAGTGAGATCGTGCTTGTGCAGTTCTTTCTTACCATGTATGGTGTAATTCCTCTATTCAGTCTTTTGACATCATAACCTGCTATTATTCTATGTTAGTGAAAAAGCTCTTTTTAAATCTAACTTGTGTTATTTAGTTTCAAATGGATATGCACAACATAAGATCCATTAAAACCCGCCAGCAGAAATAAGCGTGAATGGACTACGATTCTGTAAGGCGTTTTAAAGATTAACAGACAAAGAGCCTGCGTCTGTGTATCGATCGCACAACCTTGAAAATAAGATGTTCCATTTGCCCCGTTGAATAACAGAACTTTCTTTTCTTTTTAGTTCTTACCAGTGTTTGCTAGCTTTTCAAACTGAATCTCAGGTTCAAGATGTCATATAAAACTGACATGGTTGAAATAGACATTAATAAACAGTGGTAGCAAATGACATGTTTTCATCCAAGGTCTATAGAAAAGCCTTTGCCTGTTCTCTCTATACATTCGCTCTCCTCTTTCTTTTTGCCTTCGAAAAAAGGATGAATAAAACCTATTCATGGTGGAGGTAATTGCGTGTCACAGGTTCAGACGTATTTTCCTTTGAAGGACTTCGTATTGATAAAAAAAATATGTTTGTGCCAGCAGTCGTTTTACATTCAGGATAGTCTTTACATTAATAGAAAATCAAACTGGTTGAAGTGGTTTCCATTGTCATATTCGATTTTCAATAAACTACTGTAGCTAAAATAATTGCATTACCGTAGTTAAGTATGTGTTTCATAATAACACGTTTTTTCACTAATCGTTAGGGCCCAATAAGTCAGACTATGTTATATGGAGGTTGTTTTTATGACAAAACACCTCAATTTGTTCATGTTTTCTTTCCTATGTTCATTGCTTTCCCACCCTGTATCCTCAAGGTGTTTTGGATTCAGTATAGTGGTAGCAACACTTGCACTTGAAGTCACATTTTTACATTTTTTACAAAAAGGCTCCTACATAGATACCATGCCTACCAGGATCATCTCCTTGCCAACCGTGGTATATTCTTAGAGTTTAAAGTGGTGAAGTGTTTAGACGTTCCTTACATGTATCATCCATTGTCACGATCTGAAAGCATTTTGCTGGTTCCTCTGATGTGTGCGAATGACAGTTGGTGTTTTGGTAGCAGAGAAATCATTTGGTTGAAGTAGCAGGTCAAGAGAAATGTTTTGGAGAGATAAATGATGCTTAACAGGTTGAGTTGACACATGTCTGGGTCATTACCACAGGCTTTTGTAATGACTAGCAACACCTATAAAGACAAATTCAGATTGTTAATGGGGCGAGACAAGGGTAGGGTCAAGGTTGTTTTTCTGTGTTAAATGTGGTTGATCTTCAAGGCTTTGAGAGGAATAGTTTTCATTAAAGCATATGTTTGAAAATGCATTTGTTTTAAGTACTTTTAATGTAAACATGGGTTTTGCAATACCCTAGATATCATTATGCTCATCATAATGATGAAGCGTGCCTTTAGGTCTCTGGAGTTTTTGTCATTTTCCAATTTTTGGATGAAATGCCTTCATCTCCCGTTGACCCCTTTACTCTCGAGTACACAGTTTATAATTATTGAAGAAAAACTCTACCAAGGACCACTGGGATTTAGCCATTTTCATGTGAACTGTAAATGGGAGTGGTTTAAGTGCTTTTCTTGACCTCGTTTCCTTCGTAGCACAATTTAGTGAACTGCTAAAGGAAGTAGCAAGCTCAGCAATAGACTGATGTCTTTCTTTTTCCCTCTTTCTTTCTTTCTCTCTCTTCCTCTCGGTCCACATTGTACATTGTGTTGCCTGCTAGCACTGACAGCAGATGTGGTGGGGAATCAAACTGAAGGGAAGTCTCAAGGATTTCAAGAGCACATATTGTTTACATGGCCATAATTGCTAAAAATACTTATCTGAACGCATTAAGGCTGGACTATGACTTTTTTCTTCACATGTGAACACTAGCTAAGATAATATTTTGACCAAGGTAACGGTTGGACAACCTTGATAGCTTTGACAAATAACAGCATGTTTTTGAATGTGGTTATATTGTTACACCTAGGTTGCTCTTTTATTGTAGCAGACTTAGTTTTTTAGACATCTTTTCTAAACAAATTATACATAATAAGTATTTCAGTGAATCTTACTAAGGTAATGTGCCTTATCCAAAATACATATACAGTCTAGTAAAGAGTTTTTGTTAAGTGCCATCCTTAGTTTGCTTTACTTGTTGTTTTAAAACCCAAACACTCAAATTGGCTTAATGTAAAACAGAAAATGCAAAACATCTTCAGATTCAAAACACTGTGACCCAAGAATACATGTAGATTTTTTTTAATTGGATTAAAGTATAATATATTTGGGTGGTTAATTGGTGTTATGATATTTCTGTCAATAGAATAAGCCACTTATTGTTTCAGCTCTTGTGCAGTAACCACAAAAAGAAATTAAATACTTATTCAGAAGTATCATATAAACACTTCAGTTATCAGCACCTTACTGCGACTCATAATAGGAATATTCCTTTCCAAATATACAAATAAAAACAATTTCAATTCAGTGATCCTGTGTATAATAGGATACTATGAGAAAAAAAGATTGGGGGACATTTTTTTGAATCTATTGTTATTGCCTATGTCTCCTGCACTCTGCCCAGTGTGTGTTATCACTGTGTGTGTACATGTAGCTGGATGGTCTGCCTGGTTGAACTGTAGCACATGGCTGTGAACTATGTATGGTGTCAGTGAAGAGGGGGCGGGAGAGAGAGAGAAGGATAGTGAATGCAGTCAAGAGAAAAAGCAAGGACTGACTGCTGATAAGAAAAGGGAAAGAAGCCAGGTGAGTGAAAAATACACGGAGATACAGGGTGAATTTGAGAGTTAGACATGGAGTGAGGGAGAAAGGGAGAGAGGGAGAGAGAGCAGAGGGAGAGAGAGCAGAGGGAGAGAGAGAGAGAGAGCAGCTGCAGGAGAGAAGGCACTGAGGGTGCGAATGTGGACAAGTGTACTCTGGTGGCTCCGGCTCTGTCAGAGTGGACGCAGCAACCATGAAGCACTCTCACAGAGCGGACTACAAGCTGATCAGTGAGTACAGGAAATGTGAGTTACTGTATGGCTGCCTGTGTATTCCCAAAACCTGTAAGAAATTATAATATTTACTGAGTACATATGAAATAGTTCTGTCTGTATTTGTTTCTAAATGTAGTGTCTTTATGTTTGATGATTAAAACTACTGTTTGTTTTCTATTGTGGAGACCACTTAGGTGTTATGCATATCAGAAATCAAAGGGGAACTTGTTTGCATGATAATCATTGACTGATTGTGATAGCGAGTCATTTGCTCTGCTGGGTGTTAAAGACATATTACATATTAAGTGGGATTCAAATTTGATTTCTTGGTTTGTTTTTGGCTATCGGTGTTGATATTTGTATTAACTCCTAAGGCTTCATTGTTAAAATACTGCTCTGTGAAATATGTAGCCATTGCATGTTGACTTTATATTTGTTTTCCAATTCATGTCAAATGCGGGCTCACAGTTTCACAGTGTGTCTTACCTAATTTGTGACATTCATATTCTCCTTAAATTCAGTCTTTCATATTGGTTTAAATATATATATCAAATATCCCTGGACCGGATTGATTGTGTTACCTTTTTTACTTTTTAATTTTACGTATTAAATTACAACATTTTATGAACTTCTAAATACAAAAAAAACATATTCACCAACAGCCTGGGATCTCGAGTATTCAGAATAATCTCACAGGGACAGTAACATTGTGATCTAATTTAAACTTAGATTTTTTTAAACTTTTGGTAAGGATTTTTTGTTGACGTTTTTCGGATTGTTTGTTTGTTTGCCAGCAACATTACGGAAAACCACCGCCTTGATTTTCATGAAAATGGCAAGGGGTGCAAGGGTATAGAATGGGCAAAGGAAGAACCTATTAAATATTGGAATGGATCCATAAAACAGGGCAGATACAAATTTTATTTATGACTCTAGGACATTTGGCTTTGGCAGAGGTGTGCGCTCTCTGAGTGCCCTTCTACTTTCTTTATGTGATGGATGATGCAGCAGTTTGGAAAACTGTGTGTGAGGATGTTCAATGTGCCTCCTTCATACCAGAAACCTGACAGAGTGACAGTCAAGAATCTCAGAATCTCTGGGCAACGTCACACTGAGTTGACCCCGAGAGCTTTTGTCACACTTGGCCGTGGATACGTTTTGTCTCTGCGGATACAGTATGACACCTTACAGTCAGACACTGAGTGACCTGTGTTACATCTGATTTGTGTCAAGTCACAGTAAAGTTACACAGAAAAAGCTAATTTACATATCAATATATCCTGTGCAAAAATACAGTTTAGTTTGACCTGAAACCTCTTATATGAATAACATATTACAAAGAAAATGATGTACTTTTAAAAAATCTCATCAAATGTACTTTCACTTGACTTAATGATGTGACATATTCATTGCTCTGATTTGACATTTGGATTCATTACAAAGAGCCTTTTGTTTAATCTCTCCAAACTTCTTATCGACATCACGTTTTTTTGTCCTCCCCACCAAGAAAGAGAGAAAAACTAAATGTTATATCTATGTCTGCACGTGGTTCTGTGCGCCTATCTGATTCCAGACGGAGACTGAAAGCTGTCAGATGGATCAATGTGTATTGCTTCTGTGGTGGCTGTGTGTGTCTGTGTATACGGTTGCATGTGTGTGTTATGATTCTTTGGTTTTGTATGTTTGTGCATGCTGCTGTGCATGTGTTAGTTTGTTTTGCTACTACTTGTTGATTTGTGTGTGTGTCTACGACCATGAATGGAAGCTGTCTGATGCTACAGTGTGGCTGGAGAGATTTGAATGGACGATTTTTTATTGTTTTCTTCAGCAGTTTTTGAAAATCTGAATAAATCAGATTTAAACTGTGTTCCTGATTTACATTTGTGGTGATGCAACATTACAGTAGTTCAGATATCAGACAGTTTAATCCCCCACACAGAACCGGAAAACAAAATAAGATTGTTGATATTGTCAAGAGGAAATCATTTTAAATGTATTATGATATTTATAGGTTCAAAGGGCTAATCTAACGGTCCTTTGACTCGGGCTGTTTGTGCTGCACCTGTTTGAGTGCCCTAAATACTCCAGCGGAGGAGTTGTCATCAGCTGTGTGTGTGTGTGTGTGTGTGTGTGTGTGTGTGTGTGTGTGTGTGTGTGTGTGTGTGTGTGTGTGTACTTGAACAAACCTCATAGTGTTGAAAGATGTCACCTGTATCCTTTCAGATTGAGTTTCATGTCTTACAGTGTTCCCCATGAGTCAGTTATTGTCATTGGATTTCACTGAATGAGACATTGATTTAGTATTTTGTTATCCATATATAATTATGTTTTGGTGGTGGTGATGGTGAAAGTACATTTGCTGTTGCTATAATTAGAGGGTAGAGCTCCTGCTTCAAATTGTATAGAGTAAATCATCATATAAGAAATCGTTTTTTATTTGCTCTGTTTTCACAATTGTATTCCTCTTGATATGTTTTTATCTGCACCTAATACACACCAAAGCACCTTCTCTGTAATGTGTAAACTTACCTGGTACTAAACCTGATTCTGATCATGACATGAGTGTCTTACCTTTTTACAAATAATTAATACCATTAGCCAATTGTTCAGCTTCAGTGAGGTCTTATGAACACTAGTGATGCAGACATCAACAGTTTAATGCATTACTCTTAATGTTCATTAATTGATTAATGATTTACAGAACTACACACATGCAGCACTAATCTACCCTCTGAAAATCAGACATACAAAATTAAATACTGAAATTCTGTTTTTAATAATATATCCACCACATGCTCTGTTAATTGCATGCCAGCTGCTAAATCAGAAATGCCATGAAAAAAAGGAAATATATAGAAATCAAAGCCACCACAGCATAGCACAGCGGATGTGGATTTGTATTCAGCATGCATACTGTAGCACATGAGAACCCGTGCATCAAAATGGGCGATCATGGTCTATTAGTCCAGGCTCATGTTCCTTCAGCAGGAGTGCAGTATGCTCAGTATTGCTCATCAGTGTTCTTCTAACTACTTTTATTACATTTTTTCTCACGAGTGGATCGCAGATTATATTAGAAATCACTGGAATCCACAGTCTCATTCCATTCAGCTTTAAATGTTTGTTTATCTGTTGTCAAAAATGATATTGCACAGTTGAGTGAAGAAGGAGCACATTGATAAAGCACATAGCAATTTATTTTATACATTATATAACATATTTTCTTAATCATTTATTCTATTTTGGGAGCCTTGGTTTCGACACGAAACAGTGTGATTTTAAAAATGAAGGGTCTTTGGCATTTTTTAAGAATCAACATTTAGAAAACGTTATATAAACCACAGTTGTTTTTATGAACTCTTAACATATTGTGGTTGGGATTTTCTTTTTTCTGTATCAATGCACATTTGCTTTTTTAATCAATTCTTCAGAATCTCTTAGGACCTTTTTGAAAGCTTTACCTGCCCGTGTGTTCCCTAGCTTAAAGGAGGAATAAATGAATTATTAAATCTTCAACAGCGTCATTCAATTCATATCACTTCATTCTAGCTGTCTCCATTTCCACTTCAAAAGGTTAGCATGTGAAAACAGCTCCAGACCAGAAAGGAAGAGACATTGCTCATATGCTTGATTTTAAACTGTACTAAAATCTTAATGACATGTTTTCTAATAAGATAATCAAAAATGGTTAATGATCTTCCACAATTTGTTATTCTAATTTAACAGCAGTTCAACTAAAAGTATCTGTTTTTGACACTAGCTAAAACACATTTCCAATGGATGACAGTTCAAATCTTAACTATGTGGTTTGATTTAACACTTTTACTTGGTTTGTTTTATAAGTTGCAGCTGTACGTTTCTACCATTACACTTTTTGGAAATCTCTCAGTAAAAAGGATACTTTTTCTCCAGTTTGCAACTTTATTTAAAGTCCATATATTTAAGAGATCAGGCTCTCTCTTCTCAGTTGTCAAAACGTGTTTGTTCTTTGTAAAAACGTGGTGCACAAATGTCAAGATATTTTCCAGGCTTGGACATTATAGAGGAACCATCATTCATAACCTGTAGTCTGTCTCTGTGTGTAACATTTAAAGGATTCAGTGGATTACGATGTCTCTGTAACTGTGATAGATAGCTCACACCTGTAGCACAGTGTAAACTACAACATTTCCACTTAATCTACTTATCCCTTCCTTCCTCTCTATCTCAACTCTTTCCTTCTCTCCTGTCTCTCTTCTGCTGTCCTTTTTCTCCTATTTCCTTGCATTTTCAAACAATTGTTCTTTTCTTTGTTCCACCTTTTCTTGGTCTGTCCTTGAATACAGTAACCAATTAAGCTTTATCTTATTCTTTGCTTCTTTGTTCCCTTCCTTTGTCACTTCTCGTTGTTGAAGTGTCTCTTGTGCACAGTAGGTCTCTGTGTTCTTAGTTCGTTACAGAAGCTGCAGGCCGGATCCACAAATCAAACTGTGTAAATAAGCAAAATTTGCCCCTGCAGAGCGGCCACTGCTGTTGCCATGGCTACCTGTTGCTAAGAGTTACCAAGGACAACCTATAAGTGCGTGTTCGTATATATCTATGCATACACAGTTTTTTATGTGTGTGGTTGCGAGAGGGGACCAGGTGTGTTTCTGCGTGTGTGTGAATGAACAGACCAAATCTGTCTAATTCATGGGGGTCAATCTATTTGATGTACTATTTCTTGCATTCATGATATAATACAGTCAATATTTCACTTATTTTAAACACTACTCTGCTAAACAGATCTTTGTAGCATATAGAGCAAATTAAATACTAAAGACAAGAGCTACTTAATTAGCATGCATATCATTTCATAGCTCATAAAAACATGTTTGAAACACTCCCTTTTTTCTATTTGCCCTTTATTAGGCACAAATACCGTTTAGATTAAAGCTGTTAGCTGTCAGGTTCTTTTGTAATGGCTTGTATTTGAGGATTTCAGCAACATTTATTGTTTTTTGTTGTAGAATAATTCCCCACTGAGTAGAATATGTTTTCGTTTCTATGATCAAAATGCAGTCCCTAAAACCATTCCTGGAAAAGCTCCTGCGCTGGAAAATCCTGTTTATGTGGCATTCATCCCGACAATGTACAGTATGTCTACCTGGCAGCACCAGTGTAGAAAATGTCCATTAGTCCTTTGTTAGCAGAGATGAGGACAGGTTTGCATATGTGTGTGTGTAAACAGACAGACTAATGGATCCAACTGAAATCCAAACACAGGAACTGGCAGGTGATCAATGCTGTTCACTTCTGGAGGGTGAAGTGTGCAGGCCTCTCTTGGCTGGTCGGGGGGTTAGAGAGAATGTGGTATGCAGGGATTGATGGATCAGAAAACTCGAGGCATTCGGGTTAATCCGTAAAAAGAGATGCACATTTCAATGAGGCTTAAAACTTTTTATGGTGAGAGAGAAACATCAGAGTGGAAAATGTCTCCCTTTGACTCCCTTCTCTGGTTTCTGCTTTTGAATTTCTCATACGAACAACAGCAGTCTCTTCTTCCCTTGTGTGCCTACTACTAGTGGAGGCAACCCGTCCACCCTCTTTGCGTCTATTAACTCTCACCTCTTCTCCTTTTAGTGAGTTCAACAGCTTTTTCTCTCGCCATAGAATACCAGCTCAATGGGGATATGTTGTGTAAAAGTAAGATCAGGAAAGTAAACGTCTTGATGTCTTTCTTGTTCCTTTTTTCCCGCCCATGCAGAGCGTCAGCTGGCCAACAGTATGACCAGCAGCGGCTCTCTGCCTCCCAGTGTCAGTGGGATCAGTAAGGAGCTGGCAGACGTGCGTCACCTTGTTCAGTTCCCCGAGGAGATCGCCTGCATCCTCACCGAGCAAGAGCAGCAGCTTTACCAGCGGGTGAGAGGACGCAAACACATGTCTGGGGAATATGTGAGTTTAAATAAGCAGAATTAATAATAAAATTCACATTTGTCTGTTTCTTTCTGCAGGTCTTTCCTCTGGACTACCTCTGTTTCCTTACTCGAGACCTAGGCAGTCCCGAGTGTCAAAACAAGCGCCACCCTAACCTCAAGGCCTCACTGTCTGTGCCCGCCATGCCTACCCAGAGTGCTCAGCGAAGCAATGCTGTGGAGGACCTGGTGGCACGATTCAATGAGGTGAGGTTTACATTAACACGCATTCAACTAATCATTTAAAAAGCTGCAGATTAATATAAAGACAAATTATTAATTGTTTCAGCTGTACTTCAAACCTAACATCCAAATGGTTTCCCTTTCTTTGTGGGACCTTTGAGAGGCTATGACTCATCATATTAAACTTGTGAAGTCAGCCTACAGTATATCTCACAAGCTCAGTTTTTACTACAGGATTTTAGTGGGATGAGCTCACTTTGAAATCTGTGATACCAATCAGAAAACTGTGGAGTGACTTCTGAATGGCTTGAAAAACTTTTTAAACAAGACCTCATGGAGATGTTATTCATGTTGATGAGAGCACTTCTTAACTATTGGGAAAATATTGATAGAAAACAGTGCTTGAGTGCCCTTTAGGCACCCCCCCCTTAATGACATCATCAAAGACAGTGGAAATGCGTTTATTGCTATTTGATATAAATGTGAAAGCATAGCAGAGAAGTAATTGTGTTTTCCTTCAGCTGGATTTGCGTTGTGGTATTTGCCTTGCGAGTCATACCAACTTATCAGCTCAAGACTGATGCAGATACTGCATGTACTGGCACACACACACACACACACACACACACACACACACACACACACACACACACACACACACACACACACACACACACACACACACTCACAGAGGTGTACTGTAAGTTGGCTGAAGTTACTCTCTGGGGCATTGTGTCTTTTATGGTGAGTGACTTTGAGAATAAACAACCACAACATTGCACTGCCGAGTAAGAGAAAGCGAGACGGGGCGAGATTGATCGGTAATTATGATGTCATCTTTAGGTTGCATGCCTCTCACATCAGCTGCTTTTCATTTAAGTCAGCTAGAGGAGAGACACAAAAAAATCAAAGGCGCATTGTAGCCATATATGGGCACAATGGAACAAGAGTCAAATGACAACAGCAATTCTCCCTTTGAAGACCCCGATGAAGCTGGCTTTCAATTGGGAATCCCTCCAACGAAAATTAGATAGTGTCGAGTCGTCCGTTTTGTACCATGACTCACTGTGGTCAGTGTTAGGCCAAAGATTTACAAAAAAATGTGTTAAGCATCTTTCAACTTTTTGAATCACCTGTTATATATTATTATATATATACTGGATCCCCCTGCTTTTATTCTTTGACAACTTGTATTATTGGCAGCATTAACAACAAAGCTGAACCGTTAATTAACACAAAAAAAATTGAACATTTATTTCGTTTTTAAGCCATTTTTCAACCCAAAAAAGCAAAAATATTTTGATAACATATTTGAGTTATTTTAGCCTTGTTTGTTGATCTTTCTTGGACTTAATGAAAATAGTTAAGTTGAAGCCTTTGTAACGGTTACTTATTCTTTACTAGGCTTCGGTCTCCTTTTTTATTAATGAATTCCCAACAAGAGATATTCTCTACAGTACAGATGACTTAATTGGGTTTTAAGCTTTTACATGTTTAACTTTAGGGATTTGACTGACAACATTTATATTCATAGGTAACATTTTAATCTTGTCCATTTTTAATCTGTGTATGGGAGTGAGTGATTGTAGTAAGCAGGATGGAAAGCATGGGAGGAGAACATTTGGAGTCAGGGAGGAGTGAGAAGTTTGGGCCCCTGTCTCGAGTGTTTAGCTCTGACAGGACCACTATGTGTTCATGTGTTGACTTTGTCATAGCTCTCTGTCAACCTTGGTTATGTAATTCATGTATCAAGGATCAACTGACCCTCATAGTTCAACTAATAACACACACACACACACACACACACACACACACACACACACACACACACACACACACACACACACACACACACACACACACACACACACACAGACAGACAGATGGAGACAGCCAGACGGACAAACAGATGGACACATATACAGACATCAAAGGGGGGATCAGTTTGTACCTAGCTCCTGTTCTGTGTGTGTGTGTGTGTGTGTGTGTGTGTGTGTGTGTGTGTGTGTGTGTGTGTGTGTGTGTGTGTGTGTGTGTGTACAGTATATCTTGTGGAAAATGTTATCAAGCTGCTTTGATAACACACTGTACATTTTGCCCAACTTGAGCGTGATTTACTGTGTTCCTCCTGTCTGTTCTCATCTCTTGCTCTGTCCTGCTCTTCAGTGCCATTACTCGCTCTCTCTCTATATATCTCTTCATATCCTGTCTATTATCTCTCGCACACAACACTGAGCACACACTTTTGCTATCTGGAATATCAGAAGAGATGCCAACTCTGTAAAATGCCTTGATCCGTGGCGCTTCAAAAAGCCACTTTGCAGACGGTCAGAGTGGTTCAAATGGTGACTGTAATTCAACCCAGGCGCTGACAAGGCTGCGCTTTATGTCATAATGCTAGAAGTGACTGATAGCACATTTTCACGTAGGGAGCGCACATCCTGGCACGCACAGAGCAGATACAGTGAGATAGTGTTGGGCGGCAGGGTGGTTTGTCAGTAAGCCATATACTGTGCATTCTAATACAACTGAAACATAATGGAGTAAGACTCTAAATCCTCGAGTACATGTGTTATTTCACACTCAAACATCAACAAGTCCATGCAATAATGATAAAAGAATATGATCAAATGGGAAGCTTCAGCTGAAAAGGCTGTTGTTCTCTTAACAATAACATTTCAAACTTGTTTCATTCTAGTGTGACTGAACTACCTAATCATATTCATGTTTTCTATTTGAGTGAAGGAAGATATTACATTGGTGGGTTATCTTTTTGAGAAGGATTATATTTTCTCAGGCACCCTCTGCTTGAACCATACAGGATTGCATAAACTGGTGTGCTTTTGCTCTTATTGGATAAGGGAAAAAAAAAAAAAGACTTAACAAACCGTACAACTATTAACATAAAATAGTTAGACGAATACAGTATAGCATTTAATCAAAATTGTAGATTATCTGTTTATGAAGTAATTTAACGGTATGTAGAATATCTAATCTAGGATGTCTGTAAACTGTGTTTATAATATACATGTGCCAGAGCTTGTTATGTGAATACATACTACATAAATACTCTCATACATACAGTAGTGTATGTTAATGGGCCCATGTTGTGTACAAGGGCAGGGGGTTTGGTTGCATGTGTGATGTATGATTTCTGTGTTTCTGTTATAATTTAATAGATATTGAGGACAGAGGTGACGGAGGCAAACAAAAAAAATGACAAGCTGAGACAAAAACTCTATGTGAGAAACTGAGTACTATGTTACATGTTTGTGTGGCTTTATTTAGTCCCTGTGTAGTCAGACTGTGGTGGGCTTTACAGACCCTTACATATCCCAGTAATAGATCTGTGGGCCAGGGGGATGTGTTCACCGCCTGCAAGGCAAGAGGGGTTAGAGAGTTTCATTGTGTGTGTGTTGGTGCATTTATGTGCATGTGTGAATACATTCATGAGTCTTTAACACATAGAGACACAGACACTAGAGAGCAAGAGTCAGCAAAACTGAAATCTGATCTTTGTCTGTGTTGTGTGTGCCTGCGTGTTGCAGAGAATGTTAAAGGAAGCTGACCCTGATACATATCTGGCTCTTCCATCGTAGTTTTTGCGTGTGTTTGAGGGCATTCAGCGGGTAAAGCTGACACCTATCTGATCGCATTCTTTGTTGTGTGTGTGTGTGTGTGTGTGTGTGTGTGTGTGTGTGTGTGTGTGTGTGTGTGTGTGTGTGTGTGTGTGTGTGTGTGTGTGTGTGTGTGTGTGTGTGTGTGTGTGTGTGTGTGGTACAACTTTAGATACATGTTGCCAAAGCAGACTTTAAAAGAGAGGATTTATGAAAAAACAAGACCACACACAATAAAGAGTTTATGCAAGCGTCCACTATTAATTGCATATGCTTAAATATATACAATTATTTTCATGTAGCTGGCAGAATTTTCATCATGAGAGAGGGCGAAGTTAGTTAGTTTAAAATGTTTAACAATTTGTCGCAAATTAGCCACATTGTTATCATCGATTAAGTGGAGTAATTATTTACCCAAAAAATGTCAGAAGATGCTGTTTTTTAGATTCTCAAATATGGAGATTTCCTGCTTTTCCTTGTTTTATATAATAATAAACTCAATATTCCAACACATTTCCGATTGCTTTTTAAACCATGGATCAATCAAGAAAGTAATCAGCGAATTGTTGCTAATGAAAGTGTTAGTGGGCTGAAACTGTATGTTGAACTCTTTGTCACCAGGTGAGTTCATGGGTGACGTGGCTGATCCTGACTGCTGGCTCCATGGAGGAGAAGAGAGAAGTTTTCTCCTACCTGGTCCATGTCGCTAAATGCTGCTGGAACATGGGGAACTACAACGGTGTCATGGAGTTTCTGGCTGGACTCAGGTGCAAAAGCACACACAAAAACACGCAATTATGTACACAGTGATTAATGTTCTGAATCTTTTTGTCTAAATAATGTTTTTATTAAAAACCTGATCACGCAAAATATCCCGTTTGACCAACAGAGATTTTCTTTATCCCCCAGGTCCCGCAAAGTGCTGAAGATGTGGCAGTTTATGGATCAGTCAGACATCGAGACCATGAGGAGCCTGAAGGACGCCATGGCTCAGCACGAGTCTTCTGCTGAGTACAAAAAGGTTGTGACCAGAGCCCTCAATATCCCAGGATGCAAGGTGGGTTGTTGTTTTTTAAAGGTTTGATTTGGAGTGATAAGGTCAATAAAAAAACTGTTGACTTTTTATTACAATAGAAAATACAAAAACAAAACACTTGATTAAAAGGAGGTGTACCGTACTCGTCCACAGCCTGGGAATCTAATGGTGTGATTTGTAATGTGTCACTTTAGTAGTTCACATTATTTCTTACTTGGAATGTGTTTTTTTCTGACCATAGGTGGTGCCATTCTGTGGGGTTTTTCTGAAGGAGCTGAGTGAAGCGTTGGATGGGACAGCCAGCATCATCAGCCTGAAACCACCTGTGGATAATACAGAGGACTCCATAGAGGTGCAGCAAACACTCACACGTATTAACAAACACATGCATCTCATATTACTGACTTATGCACTGAATAATCAGACATCATATTTAAATTCCATCTGCTTTCATTTGTGTTTAGTTTGTGTCTGACTTCAGCGGCCAGCACAACTTCATGTCGCGGTCAGGTCCTGATGGACTACACATCCCAGAGAAAGAAGCCACTGTCAGCAACATCCTCCAGATTATCAGGTAAAAATCCATACTTACGACTATGGAGTGAAAGCAAAACAAGTGTCTGTCTTCGTCACTTCCCGCTTTGTGTTCCACTTTTTCCTACTCGCTGTTTTGCTTTGTTCTCAAATGATTCTTCACTTTATTCTCCTTTGACTCGTCTCTTTCTTTACCCCCAGATCCTGTAATCGTAGTTTGGAGGCAGAGGATCCTGACGATGCTTCCACCAGTCCTTCGTCTACTGGCCAATCCCCTACGTCCAGAAACAACTCCTTCAGGGACCGCTGCCGCAATCAGTCAGTACCTCCATTTCCATATTTTCTATATTTTCTTTACCAAAAAGATAGAGTTCCTTCAGTGAGCAGCATCAGGGTCTGCACAACAACTCTCAAGACGAAAGAGTGCTGCTTACCACCCTAGAAAGGTGCAGTGTTAAATAAGCTTATGAGATATACAGTGCAGTATCAGATGGCATATAGCATTTGATTTAATCCATCAAGAAACCGCAACATTGTTTATCTTTGATTGGTTACTGCAGTAGCTTTCACTTTTTTGTTTACGGCTGTTTTAATGTATTTCCTGTTCTCGCTTCTTGTTATAATAAACAGGTGGTGTGTAGAGCACATATTTTATTTATTCACGTATTGTGCTTAAAGAACATTAAACCCCAAATGTTATTTTTTTTATACTTATATATTGCTTTATTTGCTTATTGGGAAAAAAAGGCAAACCACTCCTTTAAGGCAGACTGGAGAGGTTGTATTGTTTTGCTCTATGACCCTTCCTGCCAAAGTTCAATTTGTCAAAATGTAGTTGTTTTTTACTTCCTGTTCTTTTACAGACAAGGACTTAAAGACAAACTAAAATATGGTCCGTCATATATAGATTTATATCTGAACTATAAAAACTGCTGAGGTGTTTAACTGTCCCGTTGTTAGAAGTTTCTGAAAAGGCTTTTGTGGACATCCAACCAAAGGAGTCCCTTTCAGAATAAATAAGGCAGCTGCTGCGAAATGATTATCATAAGACTAAGAATTGCATTTTTAGAAGCTGTAAATATATTGAAACATTTGTATTTGATTAACTAAACAACTTGATGCTGATTCAGGGCTTAGAAATATGTGGTCTGTAGGCCATGTTCCTTTTGTTTCAAGCTAATGAGCTTATGAAAAACACTTGTGCAGATTGTTATTGAGATGAGGAGATGTTCACATAAACTCCTGTGTCACAGAGATAGAAGATAACAGGTTAGTTTCCTGTCAGAGCAGGAAGCAACTGAGCTCTGGTACTTTTCAGCACACTGGTGGCAGGTAGCTAATGACACAAGCTGGAATTTGGACACTAACTTACAATGTTGTTGAAGACTCATTTCATTTCAAGCTCGGCCTGCACTGTTTGTGTTATGGGAACCTGGATTGTCTTCTCTGTGTTTCTGGACAGTTTTCTCTGACTCTGAGTTATTCGCTCACATTAGAGCTCAGGATAACAACTCTTATTCCATTTTGGCTTGGTGTATTGAGTTCATTTGTCTTGGATACAGATAATCTTTTTTACTCAGAGATGTTTCGGAATTATTTCCATGTGTTTCTGATCTTTCCTTCTTGCATTACCTTATTGCTATATTTCTTTTCACTTCTGTGTACTGAACTTGTTTCGATCTTTGTTGGTCTCACACTTCCCTTCTTGCTTCTTTGTCCCCTTTTTCTATTCTAGTTCCCATTCTTTTAGGACACCGTCAGAATCAAACCATGTCTTGTAAGTGGTTATAAATGTGTCAGGATTGTCATTACGCTGCCTAACATTAACATGGTTAAAGTTGCTGTCAAGGAATGTGCAATTACAAATGCATGACGCATGATACTCAACTGATGCACTACAGTACAGGATACATTTCTGTGTCTTACTGTAGATGCAGCTCAATTCTTTCTTTTGACTAGACAGTAACTCATTTGTTTAAAACATACTACTTTACCTCACCAAGTGAAGTACCGGTAGTTGAAATGAAAACAAGAAACATATTTATTTACAGATTTCTGTGAAATAAATAAAATAACATTTGTAGTTTCATAATCCTAAACTGCCTCTCTGCTCTTGTAACCCACCTTCTACCCATCTTTAGATTCATGGTGGGGGATTTGTCCGATTCGGAGGGGGACTTGTCGTCTGAGCCGGGGGTGAAGGAGGTGGAGTTTCAGGGGACTGAGGAGACGCACAGAGCCTTCAGCCATGGCACTGAGCTTATTCCCTGGTAAGAAACACACACTTAAACCCCAACACACACACATATGAAGCTCAACAAACACTCCACGCTTATTGTATTCTCCATTCCTCAGGTACGTGTTGTCGCTGCAGCCAGACGTCCACCAGTTTCTGCTGCAGGGGGCCACGGTCATCCACTACGACCAGGAGAGCCACCTCACCGCTCGCTGCCTGCTGCGGCTACAGCCCGACAACACAACACTCACCTGGGGTAAGTGATGACCGTGTCATTAAAAAAAAATCACTACACAATTCAAAAGAGTCTGGGTTTCCCCTGAGATTGGAACAGCTTGTTAGCCATTATTCAGACTCATCGTTCAGATATGTCAAAAATATACAAGTTTACTTTTTAATAGCTTTGAGAAAATATAAAGAAAGTATACGAAACATTTTAGTTTAACTTACAACCTTGTTGTCTGGGATTTGTATTTTCCAGACTGTTATATTTTCAAATATAACCCTCTCATTTATTTTCCAGCAGTGAGAGGGTTAAAGTTTGTTGTTTTAAAGAATTATTTACACGAAACGTTTGATTTTATTGACTTAAATTAGTTAATAAGTTAGTTGGTTAGTTAGTTAGTTAGTTAGTTAGTTAGTTAGTTAGTTAGTTAGTTAATTAGTTAGTTAATTAGTTAGTTAATTAGTTAGTTAGTTAATTGACATGAAATTGAATTGCTTTGTAAAAATCTTATCTTATTATTTTATCTTGTCATCTGTACAAGTTGAGATGTCTGTCTGTATGTGTGTTTATATCTCAGTCAAGCCCAATTTCCTTTCGCATTATTACTCTTTAAACCAGGGGTGTCAAACTCAAGGCCCGGGGGGCAAATCCGGCCCGCCACTTCATTGTATGTGGCCCACAAAAGCTTCCAAAAAATATAATACGTTTATTATAAGGTTACGTGCCGCTTTACAGGAGCACGTTGCCCATAAACTACATGTCCCACAATGCATCTCATTTTGTGAGATGCGCACTGAAGAGACTTTCAATTACTTGCAATTATTTGCCCTAGACTTCTGCTTTCAGACGTAGTTAATTATGAAGTTATTACCCTATCCAATAATAATCCAATGCAGAGGAAATATTGTTAAATAATAAATTATTTTATATATATTATGTATATATATAAAGTCTTAAAGTTACCACCGGCCCTTTGAGTGCAACCATAATTATAATGTGGCCCGCGATGAAATTGAGTTTGACACCCCTGCGGAAAACAGGCATCTATTTCATATTTCCTGTGTCATTATTATATTTTAAACATCCTTTATATGTGTTTATACTCTGTAATTGAGCACAGGTTATAAATATTGCTCAATTTCCTATGGCTTAACTACATTTCAAACATATTGTAAATGTTTTGATTTTTGACAGGTAATCCTCAGAGCGGAGGGGCTTCCCCTGCAGAGCAGCCACTGGGATTAGGACAGTCTGTAGTGGCAGGACTAGCAGAGGGCCTCTTGGACCTGGCAGTTGTGAAGGTTTGTTGATTAAATATGTATCTGGTATTTAGGCTGCATCTTTGGCCTTTAGAACCGTCATTTATTTCTATTGTCTTGAGCCACTTCCTTAACTTTGTCTATTTGAATGTACAGGCAGTGTTCATGGGTCATCAGGGAGTGGACGTCCATGCAGTATGTTTGCAAAACAAGCTAAGCCAGATGACGGTGGAGGAAAATGGCCTCAGCCTCCTTTACGGTCTCAGTACCACCGACAACAGGTTAGTTCCTTGATACCTCTTTCTTAAAGCTTGTGCATTGCTACACTAGTACTTAAAAACATCTTGCTGTTTACTAAATATTTCACGTTATCTCCTAACTCCTGCCCCCAGGCTTCTGCACTTTGTGGCCCCCAACCACACTGCAAGGATGCTCCACAAGGGCCTGACAGAGTTGGTGAATGCAACCAGAAGATTAAAGAAGTTTCCTGACCAGAGGTTGCAGTGGCTGAGGAAGCAGTATGTCAGCATGTATCAGGTATACTTAACATTACTTTTCTTGTACACGCCCCTTTATTTCCAACATTATTGTGAATTAAAAGCATTGAGTGAAGTATAACCCTCTGTGTGTCCGTCTCTGTTAGGAGGACGGCAGGTACGAAGGCCCTACCCTGGCTCATGCCATTGAGCTGTTTGGTGGGCGGAGGTGGAACATGGGTACAGGCGGAGTGGAAAAACCCAGCGGCCAGAAAAACAGCCCTAATGATAAAGCCAAGAAGAAGAAGAAGGTCCTTGTCAGGGTCAGTACATGAACAAGTTAAATAAAGCTTGAGGTACAATGTATTCCTTGTTATGCCCTGTGGACTCACACTGATATAATTTCTAATACTGAATAGTTCCCTGTTTTCAACATAAATTGTGTTTCCACACCCGACACAGGGAGACAGTGGGGATGCCACGGATGACGAGATGGTTTCCAGGAAAACACGGAGCTGTAAAGACGGATTGTATCGGAATGGGCCGGAGTCTGACAGCATCGACCAAGAAGATCCAGGTGACCCTTTACACATCTATTTCAATTCAAACAAAGAATAAAAAATGTGTAGATGTATCCGAAGCAAAGGCATTATATCGTAAGAATCCAAAGACTACACACTTTATTGTCTGTATGATTCTTATTTGTCCTCTTTGCCTCTGTAGAGGACAGCTTCCCTGGACCATTCTCCCTCTCATCCAGTAAAAGCCCTGGATTGCTTGGATCTTCTTCTTCCTCTTCCTCGTCTTCCTCCAGTATGGCGGGGTCCAACCATTCCCGCCCACAGTCCTCTCCTGTCCTCTCTGGAACTGTCAAGCAACAGCCAGGGTACGTATCGTATTGTAAACAAAGACTGGAGTGGAAGTGGAAGACTTGGAAGTTTGGATTCTCATCCCTTTGTGTTTCCCTCGGGATTTCTTTTCATTTTCCTCGGCTTGTAGGGCGTGGACTAGCAGGTCATGGCACGGTCGTGGTAAAGGCTGTTTTAAAGGCTTCCAGAATCTCATGATTTCTGACAGCACCATGAGCTTCATCGAGTTTGTCGAGCTCTTCAAGTCTTTCAGGTATTGACAACATATTATCTTCCCACAAATTGTTTCGTTGTTTTCAAATTGTTGTTGCACTGTATCAGCTGCGGAGGAAGACACTGCCCCAGATATTCAAACACATTTTCCTGGTTACAGATGTCATATTTTTACATTCAGTAAAGGCCTGTAGCATATATATATGTATGTATATTGTACATGTTCTGTTCTCTCCTGCTATCTCTCTCCCTCTGGTTGTATAACTGCAGCGTTATTATCAATAGCAGCTAAAGACATTAGATAACATCCAATAAATGCTTTTCAGGGTTATCAGACGTTGGACATTCTTCTGCGTAAAATATTTAGCTTCTATAACTTTTTTCCCTGTCAAATCAAAGGAAACAATGTTAGTATGCCAGTCCTCCTGCATGTCTTAGATTGTCAGGTACACTCTCATCCACTGCCCAGCAGTTTCCACTTAAATTCCCCACTTGCTCAGCTAAAGCAATGCTGAGAAACTGGAAGTACAATACTTCAGCAAAGCAGCCTCTTAATAAATCCTGCTTATTTGAGATGTATTGCCATTTGACCATTGTCTGTAAAGGTTGAAAACCCTTTAGAATCTCTGTTTAGCAATAGCAAGGAGCATATAAAGTACAGCAACACCAAATATTACAAATGGAGGATATTTGTCACACAAAAGTTTATTAATGTGACTTTTTATTTGGCCTTGAAAATAAATGTAGATCAAACTGAATGTATTTGAATAAAGGTAAATTGATCCAATGCTCTGTAGAGAAAATGCTTACTGTCTATTGTAACAAGGCTTTTAAAAAAAATGATTTGTCTGCTTATCTTACACAAATGCTGCTGCACATCTGTTTCGTAGGAAATTGGAATACAAATCCTAAAATAAACTGCTTGTCAGTTTTAGGTGGATAATAATATTTGACTATAATCTGCTGTGTGCTGTTTCCTCCACAGTATCCGAAGCAGGAAGGATTTGAAGGAGCTGTTTGACACATTCGCTGTCCCCTGCAGTCGATCAACTCCAGAGTCTGCGCCTCTCTACACCAACCTCAGCATCGACGATAAAGACACGGGGCTACAGCCAGACCTCGGTAAAAACACTTGATTTATGTACCGTAGTCTAATCAGTCAATAAAGTCTGCCAAACACCACTTTTTAACGTATTTTTCTCTTGGTCTTTTCCAGACTTATTAACCCGCAATGGCTCTGACCTTGGCCTGTTTATCCGGACGAGGCAGCAGATGTCTGACAACCAGAGGCAGATCTCAGACGCCATCGCAGCCGCCAGCATCGTGACCAACGGGACGGGAGTGGAAAATGCTTCACTGGGCGTCTTGGGATTGGCTATCCCTCAGCTCAACGACTTCCTAGTGAACTGTCAGAGAGAGCACTTGAGCTATGACGAGATTCTCAGCATTATACAGGTAGAGCCTGGAAGAAAGGGTTGAGGAAAGTGCAAGGAGAGCACTTAAAAAAATCTATTTGACTAAATCATGAGGGAGAGATGAAAGCATTATACTGTAGTTAGGGACTGAGAGATAGATGAGAGAAATGCCTGATGTAGATGTTTACAAGATGGATAAATGGATTACTGTTGAATGAAACCTCAGAAAAAAGGAAGGAGAGGGTAATGTTGATCAATAATGGTAATTAAGGATTTTATGTTTTTCTCTTGCAGAGATTTGAGCCCTCGTTGAGCATGAGACAAATGGGTTGGATGTCGTTTGAAGGCTTTGCAAGGTATAGAAAAAACAACATAACATGGGAAGCTTATAGTAGCATTATGTTTCTTTTGTCAAACAATCCCATCCTCCATTCCAGGTTCCTGATGGATAAGGAGAACTGTGCTTCTCGTATTGAGGAATCCATGGTGAACCCAGAGGAGCTGCAGTACCCTCTGTCCTATTACTACATCGAGTCTTCTCATAACACCTATCTGACCGGACACCAGCTCAAAGGAGAGTCCTCTGTTGAGCTTTACAGTCAGGTGAGTTAGCCTTTCACATATTAGAGCCATATCTTAAATTGTTATTCTTACATTTTGACCCATAACTCCTATTTGTCACATTTGTTTCTTATCAATTACTGCAATCTTTCACCAGGTGCTGCTTCAAGGCTGTAGGAGTGTCGAGTTGGACTGCTGGGATGGAGATGATGGCATGCCAGTTATTTATCATGGACACACACTCACCACTAAAATACCCTTCAAGGTAAGACATGCATTTGAATAATTCAATAGAGAAACAAGATCTAGAAGAAAAGAACAATTAATCACTGGCTCACAACGGAGCAATTTACACAATTGCAACGCTGTATGATGTATTTATACAACGGTAATTAATAAAAACAAATCTACTGACCTGAGTTCATCAGCTGCTTCCTCTTGTGGAAAATACTAGTAACCATATTTTTCCAAACGCGAGTTCTTAAACAACTGTAAGTTATTTGAATGTTTTATCTAAATGTTTTAGTAAATGCCATTAGTAGTTTCCATAGAGCTTCATTGTCTTATATTTGCTGTTTCTGAGAATACAATTTCTTCTATGATATTGCAGGATGTGGTGGAAGCAGTAAACCGGTCTGCATTTGTCAATTCGGACATGCCCGTCATCCTCTCAATAGAGAACCACTGCTCCCTTCCACAGCAACGCAAGATGGCTGAAATCTTCAAGGTATGACAGCACCCAAACCTAAACTCTAGATTCTTTAGTAGGTCCACATGCTCAATTTCAACAAGACCATGCTTTATATACAAGGAATTACATGCACCTACCAGTTTCTGGCCCAACCACACTTGATCAACGGTAGAAAATTATTTATATTTATATTATAAAACATATTTTCCATAGCCAGAGGCTTGCTTTGATAAAATTCAGGCTGAAAACTGTGCCTTTCTTTGTTGTTTACTCACCCGCACAAATCTGGGCATGACGGAGACATCATGGAACATCATCGTGCTTTCATCTGACAAAACTTCCCAGCCTCCTTTCCTCCCTGGAGGCTGACTTCTGAGTGGCTTGATACAAAAAAAAAGAGTCTTTCATGATGAGACAGCTTTGTGCCTCTGGCCAACTTACATCCATTTGAACTTGTTTATTTGGAATCTTATTTGTGTTGATAAAATCACTTCTTCACTACTTCTATCGCTTTGCATTATGTTCTGGTCTCCACCGCGTATCATTTCACATCATTTATTCACTGTGTGTCCATCACGTTTCAATATTTACCTTCAGACGGTGATTGGGGAACGCCTTGTGACTCGCTTCCTCTTTGAGAGTGATTTCAACGATGACCCTCACCTGCCGTCTCCTCTGCAGCTGCGGGGGAGAATCCTCCTGAAGAACAAGAAGCTCAAAGCACACCAGGCGCCGGTGGACATACTCAAACAAAAGGTCAAAAAGGAAGAAGGCTTCCTGTCCACACAAACATAAACATGTACATTATTTATAGTTAGCAGGTAGCATTAGTACATTCAATATACAGCAGTGTTGATTAGAGTGCTGTCACATGAATAATAGATGCTAATGTGCTCAAATGCACACCTCCTGTACACCATTTTCACTCAGTTTACCTAAGATAATGTTCTTCCGTATACAGCATATGCAGTAAAGATTATCTGCTGATAGTTTAAAAATCCCAGATGATGTGTAGATGTAGATCAAATGTGAGCTACAGGTATATCAGTGTAAATATTATTCTCCCTCAAAATGATTTACATGCACTTCTTATCACTTTGCAGCACTTTCTGTTTTTTAAAACAACATTTGAACCCTTTTACAGGCTCACCAGCTGGCCCACATGCAGGCACAGGCTAGCAACGGGTCACCAGGGGTTACTTCACCTAACAACCACACCAATGAGGAAGAGGAAGAGGAAGAAGACGAGTACGACTACGACTATGAGTCTCTATCAGATGGTAAGGAGAACTGGGATGGGTTGGGAGCCCTGGAGACAAAACTTCAGAAGCTATAAACTAACACAAACGTCACCGATAATTGTTTTCAATGGATTCTAGGGCTGAAATGAGTCATACATGAAATGTAGATTTTATATGAAGTAACCTTTGAATCAGATTCTGTTCTCACTTTTATTCTGTCTCTTTTTCAAACACCTTCTTTACGTTGATACTCCCTTCATTTCATAATTGATCTTGCCTGTTTTCCACTTAGCTGATGTCCTCACAGCCTCTACTGCCTCGTATAGTCTGGAAGGTAAACGCACGGCTCTGATGCGCCTCTCGATGTACCGGTGTTTCCATCAAATGTTATTTTGTGCTGGTAGTTGCTGGTGTTTCCCTAATGTATTTCGTTCTGTAGGAAATTTGAAATATCTTGTTAACATTTTTATTAGTACTTGAAATGTACTTTATAAAATGCTACATTTAGATTTTGTTTCTGCAATTAAATTGTACGGAGAAATTATACTTTATTGTTAGAAATGTATTGCTGTGGTTTCTACCACTGCAGAATAACTACAGAGGAAACACTGGTACGTGGATGTGCCCTCATGATTTGCATCATTGCTATACACTGACTCCTGTATGTGCCTTCAAACTGTAACAGCTGCTAGCTTTCTGCTGTTTGTCAATGTCAAGTTATGTTTTGCTGCACCGCAGCCATCTGTTGTGCATGGTAAGCAGCAATTAAAACTAGAGAATGCAATTCCTGAAGAAATTGCTAGTGGGAATGCTTTATGCTGAAAAGCTGACGCTGAATTGCTATTCTGAAATGTAATGTGTAAGAAGAAAGTGAAGAATTTAGATAGAAATTATACATGAACACTGGGTGCTTGAATGTGTGATAAGAGAAGAAAAGAAAGTAAAAAA
>NW_011334331.1:102637-131591 GCF_000735185.1 Notothenia coriiceps
ATAGTCCTTAAAATCTTTTATACCACTTGGACTGTGTTTGCTTTAATGCAGTAGAAATGGAGCCGACAAGCCCATCTGACGGAAAAGAACAAAATGTGCACCCTGCCCACCCAACGCGGCAAGAGCGTATAAATCAAATGCACCTTAGTGTATTTCAAACCCAGCGATCAGCCAGGTATGTTCAGCAGCTCTGGCACCCAGACACCCTAACCCCACCCAACCTGGACAGAGCACACCAAAAGCCATCAAACAAGCGCACCCAAACATGCCAAGCAGACATCCCGCGTCTCAGGTTGAACATGTGAAAGTTCTATGTGAATATGTGTGTGTTTTCTCGTACACTAAACTAACACACCACACTCTTTATCCCAGAGACTCCTTATCCTGGTTTGCATAACGGAGAAACAGAAAACCTCTCCGCTCCGTGCTGTTCTTCTCTGACCTTTTCTGCAGTTTCTGTCTCCACAAGGTAATGTTTGCTTTCCCGTAGACTGAGCCTGGACTATCTCACGGATGACTGAGTGCTCATTTGTGTGTACGAGCTCAAACGCAAAAAGAAAAGTCTGTAGTTTCATAGATACAGACTCTAAATGTACACTTGTTGTATGTGTAGGCTGTGTATACGCATACTGTATGTGTTTATGTGTGCTTTATATATTTATGTGGTTTGAAGTTCTATTCAATGTGTGTGTAGGTGGTCCATGCACACAAGTCAGTGTTTACATTAGAGGAGCCTAATGTCTGAGTATCTGCTTTGAATAAGACAGAAGCAAAAATACTGTGTGATCCATTACTAACAGACGCACTTGAACAACTCCAATGCACTAAAAGACGTGCATATAAAATACTAATTCAAGCAGACGCAATTACTTTCACTCAAACAATTAACCACCTACAGCTAATTTTGGATGAACACATACCATACACGTAAACCCTAATGTATAAGCAAACTTTGTATTTATGTACAGTACATGTGTATGAACTTAACATTACATTTGGGGAGTTTCAAGCACATTAAAAGGTGGACTTAAGGTGTTTGCTGAAGGCCATTTTGAATTATCAATGGCCTACTACTGCCTACTTCAAAAAATGGACTTAATAGGAAACTGAGAAGTGAGGTTGCTATGGTTATCGCACAGAAAGCCGTGGAGTTTGTTGTTTTACAGTAAGCCTTGAGAGAAAAGCCCGTTTGTCTGACTCATGTGTTAGAGTAGGTCCTCCGTGGCTCAGTGGGTGGATAGTGATGCTGACATGTCTAGGGGTTAAACTTGTTCAACACGACGCTGTTAATATATTGTGCATGATGTAAGCGTGTGGGCGTTTGGGAACCCCCCTCAAGTTTTAAAGAAAGGCTTTTTCCGTGGGATTCCTAATAGCTGAAAGATACACTTCATGTTTCGCTGTTACGTGAAAAAAAAATGGATTCAAAGAAATAATGATAAAGCATTTAAAATAAATAATAATATAAATTGCACATAATTAAGAAGAGGAGATCTCCAAGGGTGTATTCACACCTCTTAATTAGGTTTAGGCTCACAAAATTAACTGTGTTCAAGAAGGAGTAAATTAACAGTTATATCATAAACAAGAAGAAGATGCCTTTTCTTGAATTCTTGATTTCTACTAACTGGTGGAGAAGGATAGGAAGAGGAAGGTGGAGGAGGAAGGCAAGAAATGGTTTAAGGAAGGTTGGTCAATAAAGAGGAAGAAATATTAAAAAGAGAGCCGGAAAAGAATAAAGGAAAGAGCAAAAGGAGATGGAGTGAAAAAGGTGAAAATAAATGATTACGGTTGAGGATATGAAAGAGGACAGTGCAGCCGGAAAGACAAAGAAGGTGAAAAGAGCAAACCACAGGGGAGCACAGCAGAGGGAATAGAGAGGGAGGCCAGGGGTGGCTGGAATCATAATCCCCTGTTGAATTTCCCGAGGAGCCGTTTCGAAAAAGATCAAAGAGCCGCGCCTCCTCCTGAGGACGGATTCTCACCTTTAACAAGCTCAGGGCAGGGCGGGTGCTTCATTTGTGAGTGTCGAGAGAAATCAGGAGCAAAGGACAACAAGGGATGGGCAAAACATTTTAATTTATAAGGAACTCTATTGCACATTTACAACATACTGCAAGAATTAGCAGCAGTGAGTTGAAACAAACGGAAAGATCCATAGCCAGATGTATTTGATGGTCAATAAAGCCAACTAAGGAACATCAGCATGAGAGCAAGGGGACCAACTGAAAAAAGGGACTTTTACAGGAAAGGAGTCGGACTCACTAATCTGATTTGTACAGAGCGACTACAGAGTATGGCTGCTCAATTAATCGTATTTTAATCGCAATTATGATTTTGGCTTGCAACGGTTATGAAAACAACATAATCGAAATAAAACGATTTTTTTTCTTTATTATTATTTATTTAAAAAAAAAAAAAAAATATGTATTGGTTTTTCAATTGAATTATACTTAAGGTTCAGGGTAGTCAACTGTTAAAAACATACTACACATTTGTTTTCCCAATAAATTGATGTTTTCAAAGTAAATGGATAATCGTTTTTAATAATCGTGATATCAATTATTGACTGAATAATCGAGCAGCCCTACTTCAGAGTAGAAGTGGAATGACAACACACCAGTTCATCAGATAATGTTACTGTGTATTTTGTGGGATGCTTTTGGGGGGGATGAGATATTAAAATAAGATAGATGTTAGGTATCATTGAGGTTATTTAGTACTGGTACATCACAGTGGGTGCGGTTAAAGGTTGAAGAAAACATGTGTCTTTATTCAGCCTTAATCTTATATTGATAGTTTTTGGTTTGACTGTATAACATAAAGCAATGTGAATCCTTCCGTATTGTTTTTTTGAAGCTTTAATTAAAGCCAAACTAAGGCAACACAAAAAAGATACTGTTACAATCATCAACTCAATTATTGGTTGATGAAAAAGTAGCCATGTGTGTAGTAATTAAAAATCGAGGAGGTGACACATTGAGATGAATTAAGAATTATTTTGTGACAGGTGAAGCTTTATCCAAATGTGAGGCCATTGATTCACACCTTTTGCAAGAATATCTAACCTTAATAACAAAATAATTAAGACTGTAGAAGGAAGGTTACATGTACATCAATGTAGTGAGTACCATAAGATAGATATTTAAGAAGACTGTTGGCTTTCTTAGCTGTGGTTAGCCCAACCAACACAATGGATATAACCCACAAATAGTTGATGTAGTCTAACTAAAGCAATAATGACTTTTTTTGTGGTTGAAGAATGAAAAAGAGTTAAGGCCTGCATTGGTTTGTAGAAGACTACATCTCAGCAATGTGGCTGGTGAGTAATATGTTGCCATTGAGGTGAAGCAAAATACATGATTTAAGCTCTAAGAGTGAAAGGTGAGTTTCAAGGAGGAAAGAAAAAGTGAATGGAAAAGCCAGCGAGAAGAAATATGACAAGGAGTTAAAGAGAGCGTCTGGGAGAGAGGGAAAAAACGGGGTCATCTTGAGGGCCAAAACAACCTGGAACCCATTACCCTGAGCGCCCAGTGGGACCCCTCCGCACCGCCACTCCCCCATTTACAGTTCTCATGATGTCATACGAGCCGACACTCTCTCCTACATAACGGCACAGAGTCCTGATCAGACTGCCGGAGATAAGCATGATGAAGGATTGAAGTCATAAAAGGTCTGGACTTAAAAACTGAACCTGGCTTTTCACGCAGACAACGGAAACTCAACAACTACTTTGAAATATTTTAGACTCCATCTTAAAAATGTGAAGGTAGCTGATGATATGATAGCTTTTTGCTTACTTGTTCTGGAGATTTACAATGCAAAACATGACACCAGTTGCTACTTCTGTCTACTACTTTGCACTGTATTAACTAGTCTTAGAGTTTACCACACACAATCGTTTAACTGACTGCTTTAAAACAGTGAGTAAAAGGCCTTTTTGCAGACATCAAGTTATTACATTGCAGATACGTTTCAAAAACTTTCTGCGTGCTGAACTTTGACACACATTCCGCTTAATGAACTTGATTCCTGTTGCTGTAACACTGATCAGACAAAACATTTATTTGCTTACAGCCACAAAACACTATGAGGGAAAATATGTTTGCTCTTTTAAAGAACGGCAAGAACTCGTAGTAAACAGATTACTTACTGTAGCACAGAAACAGGCGGATATTTTTGAAGAAAAACACCAAGCTCCAATCCCTCTTAGTCAGTGTACACTAATAAAAGTGAGAAAGGAGACTTGAGCAAAAGAGAGTAAGAGAGTGAGGGAGAGGGAGAGGGAGAGAGAGAGAGAGAGAGAGAGAGATCTACATCAGTAGAGGAAGTCAAAGAGGAGAGATAGAGAGACAGGGTTACTAAAGCTTTAGGCAAGTTAGAATAAGAGTTTTCAGACTTTTTAATGGCCCATTTGTAATTAAAACAAATTCAAGGCGAAATGTTTTCTCTATCCAGGTCTGAATGACGTGATTTGATGTTGCGAGATATTTTGAGACTTTAAATTGCAACATCAAACAATTCATAAAATTCTTTCTTCCGATGTTTTAACTTTAAAACCTAAATAAGTTTGTTTGTATGCATTTTCAAGCTAATCCAGGCCCTCATTTAAAATTAATCCAATGCCTTTCAGATTTGTTAAAGATCAGCAGGAGACAGGGGGGAAGAAGGAAAGGAAAGGAAGATAGCTACAACTAAGGTAAAGAACACAAAGACTCAGCGATGGGTGCCTAACGCAGAGGGTACCCCCATATTAGGTTATGAGCCAACTGGCCCGTTACAACCCAGCAGGAACATGGGAGATTTGATCAGTGAGCACACACAAAGATGGAGGAGCCTCAAGATCTCATTCGATCCTTCTAGGAGCATGTCCAATGTGTAAACCACGTCTCAGATGTTTTGATGAGTAGCTATTACATCAAACCATTGAAGACCCTTTTTAAAGCCTCGTCAAAGTAATGAAGAAGTTATTTTCTTTATCAAGGGATACTACTCTATTCTTTAACCAATACAGTGAGACAAATTGTGGTTTGTGGTTGAAGTGAGGAAATGGTGCTAAACCTTTCCCCATGTGACCTTCTTCTAAGTATTTTAACAATGAAATAATGTCAATACAATCTGAACAATGCAGAGTAAAAGCAATCACTAATTCAAGTATAATCTCCTACATTTGTATGTATAATGTAAATGCAAAAAAAACTGAGTCTATTTGCAGTTTCTCCAATTTTTGGTCAACTTTTAAGTCGCATGGTTTGCTTCGTTTAAAAATGACTAAATGTTAAACAGCCTACGTATTGCTTTATTTTCCAGATGCACATTATTGAAAAGTACACACTACTGACTGTATAGTTTGGTTAAAAGCTCAAAAAAAACTATAAGAGTTGCAATTGTTTCGTCAAATTGCTATTTTAAAGATCAAGTATAAAGTTTGGAGCTCAACTGTAAAGCTAGAGTAGCAAAATGAGATGTTCACAAAGTGCTCTGGATTAGATCAGCACAACAACCTATATCAACAAATCCATTACTGTGAGTACTGAGCAAACTCCACCCAGAGTTAAAAAACATTATATGGCTGAAAGCTACAGAAAAAGTAGACCTTACGTTGTTTTTTGTCTAAACGTTGTCACAATGTGTATCATTTCCATTTGCTGAATTTAACGTTATCAAATAACACTTATTGCAGTGAAACCTGTCGTATTATTCCTTCTATGTATATGTGATACTACGATATTGCTACTATGCTTCCCTGTAAGTTAATTGCAGGTTAAAAAACTAAAACATGGCGATTGATGAGTAAAAAAGGACCGTCCATGTTGCCCCCTGATCAAGTCTCACTGGAACAAAATCATTTTTACAGTGTCATAACGGCTTGGCTTTTCATAGGGACAGGTGACGCTGGGGGCCATTAAACCAAGAGAGACAGAGGTGCGGCCACTTGATCTTTGTAATTAACTTTGCTCTGGTGAGCGTTTCTATGCCAACGTCTAATTAAAAGACCAGTGTTGCAGCTTTTCTGTTTAATTAAGCTCGATCACCAAATGGTAGCTCGAGCACTTGCAGTTTATTGCAGCAAACTCTATGTTATCTGTTTGTATGAAGTCAACACGCTCTCTGTTGACACGGGTAACTATTGAAACAATTAAGAAGTATTCACTATTATCATATAAGACATTTTCACAGGAAAGGATTTGTCTTTTTCTTTGTTGAAATCAAAGACCTAGGTAATTCCTTCTCTAATCTGTGATAGTGGTCATACCTAACACACAAAGACACACATATTATCGCAGCAGTCAGAGGTCTAAATGAATACAGTCTATTGAGTCTGCTTAATCAAGAGGGAAAATGAATATGTCTCATGCCCAGCTGACATCAAAGTGGTGTTCAGAACAAAGCCAACAGCTGGCCGGCCCTCAGTCATCGCTCTGCATTTCTTTGATCAATACTCCGCTAATGAGACTGGCCTCCTGCGCCAGTAATGAGAGGTCAGACTCATGTATTATACTACACTTATTACATCAATTGCCTTCAGGGTGAACAAAATCCCTCGATCAATTTGAATTAAGACAAAGATGCGTTGTATTGTTCTGTCATTGTACACATTTTGAACTACTGAATTTGATATGCTTGTTAGTTGTTACACAGCAGAGCTTCAACACAATATTTGCAAGGATAATTTGTGAAAACAGCAAATTACCTGCTATTATCAAAGTGTGCTGCCCTCTAGTGGTCAGGCATAAACGGAACACCAATGACTCAAAAGTAAAAGACAATGAATAATGTCAAGTAAAATTATGGCAAATCGAAATATGGACTATTATTCATCTTTGAGGCTGGAATTTAGATTAATGCATTTTCCCCCTTAAACTTCAAAAAGACAATTTATCGCTTTTTACTTCCAAAACAAGCGCTAAAAAGGGCGAGGAAAATAACTAGAGCTCAGGAAATGATTATTGTAATTACCATTAATTGAGTTGAAATAATATAATATCAAATAAATAATATGAATTTTAAATGTATTTTATCATCCAAAATCTATATATAGAAACTATTTTAATATTGACAATATATTTGTTTATCAAAACTGTCCAATGTGAGGTTTGTCTTTGTCCTAACTGCTGATCAATGGATTTTCTTGTCAGACAAAACAAACCACTCCAATTAAGACATTTTATAAACAACAACATAAAGTGTAGGAATGCTAATCTTTTTATAACGATAACTGGACCATAAAAAGCTAAAGCATCAGAATGATGAGTCGTCGTCAGACATACGGTAACACAATTCCCTTGAACACAAGTACACACACACCACAGTCTGCTACATAAGCAAGAAAGTGTTCATGCCAAGAATTTGTGATTTCTCATCAAACAAAAATCATGACTCAAACCTCAGCAGTCATAGGTGTTCACATACCAAAAACGTTTAGCAATCCAAGTTCATCTGCATTATGAAATATTCTCTTCTCCACTAGATGGCAGCAAAGGATCACTCTTTGTCTGCCACTGCATATACCCATTTAAATAAGCTCTGAAGGAGAACATGCACATTGTTGTTTGGATGTTGATAGAAATTCACTGTTCCTTTTCAATGACCAGATTTACATCATTGACGTTGAAATAAAATCTTGAAAACGCTTATTCAAAACTACTCGAGTGACAAAAACAGCAGATTTGAATTGACCTATTACTGTATCCTGTAAAATTAAGTATTTATTGTTGATGACTCAACTCAAAACAGAAGGAAGGGGAGGTGACAGGCTATTTTTAAACAAAAAGTATTTATTATTTGAGTGCAGCAATAAATATAATATTAAGAGCATAAACCATTACCGTCTCATGCTCTTAATTTAATAATTACTGGGTCCATTTCTGGTCCATTTCCATCCAAATGTCATTTTTATTAATCCCACTAGGAGGGTTTATCATTGTTATCTGTGACACTCCATGGGAGGAGTGCACACAGTGTGACACATAGCATCCATGTAGTCAGGGTGCTGTGAGTGCTATGTCACATGAGGGGGATGAGACTGGGAGAGGTCAAAAGAACAAAAGTTAGTCACCATGACAGTAAGTTCAAATGCTTGTTTACATTTATCGTGTTTTCTGCAAGTCATGTTGTGTATACTTCACATTATGATATAAAAATTCACATCATAATGCATATCAGAGATTATCAACAAAAAGGGAGAACAGGCCACAGTATGTAATAGTAATCTAAAAAATAAAAGAATATAAAAAGTTTTATATATATATGTGTGTGTAAAGTGCATTGACCTCACAGGGTCAACATTCTCCACTGTTTGTGTTTCGTGTCCTGACTGACCCAAAGTTTAACAACCTCGCCTCTGGATCTCTGTAGGGACAAGTTCCCAGTTAGTGGAGCTTCGCAATTTTCCCACAATATCACAGAGATGCGAGAGGCCTGAGTACACACACACACACACACACACACACACACACACACACACACACACACACACACACACACACACACACACACACACACACACCACCCTTTTGTCACCCCACAAAAACAAATGGGTGGAATGTGTTTCAATAGGTAGCAGCAGCCACATGAGCTCCTGTGCAGCGGATTCAAGAAATCAAATAAACAGCGATGGAGCTGGGAATTAAACACACCAGGTTTAAAGAGCAGAGAGGACACTTTGTTCAATTTACTGTCACCGTGAAAAAAAGTGCTCATTAAAAAGAAATGCGAGATATTTACTTTCCTGCTCGTTTTCTATTTAAGCAGACATCTGAATAAACAGCGTTTCAACAGACAAACACACACACACACTAATCTCAAGCAGGCTAAGCCGCAACACCCAGCTGGGTGAGAAAGTGGCCTGCTCGGCACATTCCTTTGTAGTGGCACAACACACAGAGAGAGAACATTAGAGTGACAGACAGGTAGGTTAAATGAGTGTGACATGCATGGAGGGTGTGTGTGTGTGTGTGTGTGTGTGTGTGTGTGTGTGTGTGTGTGTGTGTGTGTGTGTGTGTGTGTGTGTGTGTGTGTGTGTGTGTGTGTGTGTGTGTGCGTGCTTTATCTATCGGACTAGTATCATATTTGGTTTTGAGCTGAATGCCTACCTGAATGATTTGTGCATGGCTAAAATAAAAACTATATTCAATGGTGGTAACATTCTGGGTCAATACTGATGTTAAAAACATCAATTTGCCGAATGCTAAGGGTTTCTGTTTGGTATCCCCCTCCTGGGAAAACAAAGACATCATGTTTATAATAAAGGTATTTTAATCTGGTATTCTCCTGTAGTACAACAATTTAAAGTTGCAATTTGATTTATAGTGTGACAGAACTATAAACACAAATACATGCCTTGCTGATTACTCAAACACAAAGCGATTGCAGGTGTCCTGAACTGCTCTGGCAAGCTTCATTGTTGTTCAACTCCAATTCACCTTGCAAAAATGTACAAGCCATGCTCAGCCAATTTTCACAGCCCAGCTTCATCCAGATGATTTTACTTTTATCTTTTTAATCCAAACTGTTTTTAGTGCGCAACAGTGTGCACACAGCAAGCAGCTGGTTAAAAGCCTCCTAAATGAGAGTGGTGTGATAACACTTATTACAGTATGTGTGGGGTCTCATATAATCCTATAATGCAAAGGAAGCTGTGTTCCCAGGCTTACAGGGACCTCCAGCTGATTAAAGCTGTTTGTTGATTTCCGATAACTCTGTGATTGTGAATGCAATCATTCACTTCAACCCTTCAAGTGGCCCTAACCTAATCAGTGGAGCATGGTTCAACACTGTGTGTTCACATTAATTACCATCTCACATTGTAGGCCAATGCCTCTCAGACGCTTTGAAAAGAGATGTACCAAAAGCGAAATTAGTTTGTGGCCCACGCATGCAGTATATGTTTTTATTGAGTGCAAACATACACTTAATGAAACACTTGCTTCGACTGTCTGATGACCATAACAAAGAAATGACCCGGTATATTTACTGAAGCAATAAACTGGAAAGCCAATCAACAAAATGGCACATCATGATAACAAAGCAAGGAATGAACGCCTTAAAACCGGATATTTGCTGGACATTTTATCTGAGAACGCTACCTTTGAAACGAGCAGTAATTGGTAACCTAGATGTAAATGTGTTTGCATGAGTTATTACCTGAGCTCATAAACCACCAGTCTTAAACCATATTTCCATTTTACAGCCCTAGATATTTAACCAGCGAAGGACTGGAGGGAAAATAGCATTTAAGAATGCAAACAAGAATTGGTTTAACAACATTTCCTACATGTCCCAGGCTGCATCTAGTTGTTTGGGAAGGCCAAGTTAATATTTGCTGAACAGAAATAACCTAGAACCAAATCCAACCACCATCGATGATCTACATGAGGCTACATGGCCATTATACTGAAATTAGACTTTTTAAGGTAATGGGTTTTTTTTGTTTCTCGTTCGGTTCATTTATATATGGAGAAATGATCACAGACGAGGTTTAGGAATTAACCAAATATTTTATTACGCTATAAAGAAGGCCGAAATGTAGCAAACTTTAACACTTCAGTAGCCATGATTCCCCTTTAAAATCGACTGATAGAAAATGCATTCTGAGATATAATAGAATACACCATATGCAACGTTTTTAATAGAAAGAGAGCCAAAGGCTATTCCTGCTACTTGAAACTAAAATAAATATACATATTCTGTCTGTTTGTATCACCAATAGCAAGAGCTGAGTGTGTGTATGTGTGTTCTCTCTATTCCTTTATCAATTCACCCAGACAGGAAATTACGTATGAAGTCAGGTTTGTTGTTTTTGTGAATCAAACCTAACAGACATTATTTTTGGCTACCTGTTCTTTTAAATGGAGCACTACCTACTGGAAGAAAAACAGGCTACATACATAGAAGTCCCCATCATAAAGAGAAAATGGCAGATATAGATATTTGAAGACCTCCCATGCCATCACAAGCTAAATGTTGGTCTTACTAATACTGCTTCAACAATGAAAGCATTAAATGTAATTTATGTGACAAACTGGCACACCTCCACAGGACATAAGGCTATAAAACTCTCCCAGTTGAATCAACAGTGCCAACAATGTACAACCGCTTTAAAAAATATCCCCAAGACACAGCCTGTGTATATCACAATCTCATGAGACAAGTCAACTACAACCCCCACGGAGCATTTCAGGAAGAGATATTTTTATTCACTTTCCCATCACAAATATTCCTGGATTTGATCTGGAAACATTCTGACTTTAAGTCCATTACAGGACAAGACACAGTGAGGGAAACAGGAAAGCACAGAATGACCCAAGACGGAAGAATGTCTTCCCGTCTCCAGAGACAACTTGCATCCTGGGTAATGGGAAAACGATATATTTACAAGCATCCATCTCTCAGCCCAAACTGCTATAGTCGTCTATGCCTGCATCTGTGTGTGTGTGAGTGTGAGTGTGAGTGTGAGTGTGAGTGTGTGTGTGTGTGTGTCTGCTGCACTCAGTGGCAGTGGAGACGAAACTGAACCCTTCCGGGTCGACACAGGAGTCAAACAGGGATGTGTCATCGCTCCAACACTATTCTCCATCTTTGTTGCTGCTATCCTACATCTCACAAGCAAGCATCTGCCCCAGGGAGTCAACATAATGTACAGAACTGACGGCCAACTCCTCAACATCAACCGTTTCAGGGCTAAAGGTCAAACCACCACCATATCGATCATGGAGCTGCAGTATGCGGACGACAACGCCCTTGTAGCCCTCTCAGAAGAGGACCTACAGGGTATCCTATCAGCCTTTACGAAAGCATACAAACAGCTTGGTCTAGCCATCAACATAAAAAAGACCCAAATCCTCCACCAACCACCACCACACAGCAGTACGCCTGTCCTACCCCCAAACATCTCCATTGACAACATCATACTGGAAAATGTGAATTCCTATACCTTGGCAGCCTCCTATCATCAAAAGCTGTTATTGATGATGAAATACACCATCGCCTCAGCTGTGCCAGTGGGGCTTTCTCAAGGCTAAGGAAGAGAGTCTTTGAGAACCGTGACCTCCAAGCAAAGACCAAAATCTTGGTCTATAAAGCTGTGGTGCTCCCCACTCTTCTGTATGGATCAGAAGCCTGGACCACATACAGCAGGCACTTAAAGGCACTTGAGGCATACCATCAGAGATCCCTCCGAAAAATCCTTAGGATTAGCTGGGAGGATCGGCGCACTAACACCAGCGTCCTGGAGGAGGCTGACATTCCCACCATCACTGCCACCATTGCCCAAAACCAGCTCAGATGGACTGGCCATATTATCCGCATGCCTGACTCTCGCCTCCCAAAAGATAACATAAAAACCAACCTAAGGAAGTGCCACATAGACCTAAAAGCTTGGGAAGACATGGCAACAGACAGGGCGACCTGGAGAAACCTTGTCCGTGAGGGTGCTGCACTATATAATGATGACCTCTGCCATGCTGCACAAGACAAGCGCAGACTTAGGAAGGAGAGAGCAACCACCAAACAGGTCCAACCCAAACCCTCCACCACTACATTCCCCTGTCCACACTGCACAAGAATAATCGAGGTCCAGAATCGGCCTCTATGCCCACCCGAAGACCCACAAGGACCAAGAAGGAGGACAGTCATACTCGACTACGAGTGACCGCCGCCGATGATGGTGTGTGCGTGTGCATGTGTGTGTGTGTGTGCGTGTGTGTGTCTGTGTGTGTGTGTGTGTGTGTGTGTGTGTGTGTGTGTGTGTGTGTGTGTGTGTGTGTGTGTGTGTGTGTGTGTGTGTGTGTGTGTGCGGTGTGTGTGTGTGTGTGTGTGTGTGTGTGTGTGTGTGTGTGTGTGTGTGTGTGTGTGTGTGTGTGTGTGAGCATTAAAGCTGCAAAAAGTCATCGTACACTTCCCTATGTTGTGTTTGACTTCCCTGCCACTTAGTGTTACAACAGTCACACAGAGGGAATTAGCAGTTAGATTTGATTAAGAACACTCACTATTTATTTTGCCTTTTCACGAAACTCTCGTGAAAGAATGCAAAGAAGGCTTTGTTTGTGTTATTTTCCATCATGTTCATTTTCCATTATGAAAACCTATATAAAACGTAAGTCATGGCTTGTCTTGATCTAAACCTCCTTTTTGTTTCCATTCTCTCACTCTTCCTATTTTCTTTTAAAATCGTCCGCGCCAGATTCCCCCTTCACTTGGTAGATGTTCTTCTTTTTCCACTGTTAAAATCTCATTTTCTCGCTTTTTCTCTCCAAGTGTGTTACCCTTCCCTCTCTCCCTCTCTTGCTGCTTCTCTGCTCCAATCCCTCCTTCATATAATCCTGTGTTCTTTAGCTCGCTTCATTAGTTGTAGCAATAAACACACAGGGCAACAGGATACCTACAGAAAACTCCTCAACCTGATTACTGCAGAGTCAGGCTAACATACCACATATAGGGGGGGCCTGTGTAGCATAAGGTGTGTTTGTGTGTGTAAAGGAAAGACGGAGCAAAGAAATAAAAGACATAGGGGTTTGTTTTCTGCTATTATCCTACCAATTTGCAATGTTTGTGTGTTGAATACTGCACACATATTATCCCTACCTATTTATTATCGCGTGAGCAGAGGGTTTTGGATGAAAAGAAACACACTGTGTTAAAGAATGTTAACTCAAATGTCGTATACTTTCATTTTCCAATTGTACTTCTCCATCTGCTGCATGCCGTCTAATAAAATGTACAGAAAAGAGAAGGAATGTGTTTCTTTATGCTTGCACGATACACATTTGTTTGTCACAGGCATTCCTACTTTATCATACATTTTACGATTTTGGTGACAGCTCGGCTACAACTCTCCTTATTCACTGCCCTCAGTGTTCTCAGAGTTTTCTCTGGTGACCCCTAACCAGAGTAGCTCAGATGGTGTTTTGACAAGGGAAGTGCTGGCAACTCCCCCATTTTCAATAGGCTCATTATTAAAGCAGCTCTGCCTGGACTTAACTTGGCCCGTATTTCTACGACCACAAAGGACTCATAAAAACACTTTGGCGGAGTCAGAAATTACACTGGATACATGAGTGTGAGTGTGTGCTTGTATGGCTTGAGTGTACAAGCCCCCGTCCGCACACGAGAAACTTTAGACAATGCTCGGCTCTGTTGTGGCTATGCATGAACCCATAAAAAACACAATTGCATATCCATGCATTTATGCACCCACATGCATACACATGTCAGAAAACCATCATACAAAAGTGGAACATTATGCACAGTCAAGTGCCAGCGTAAAAAACAAAATGTCTCTGTTGAAATGGAATTCAAACTACCGAAATGCGGCAACGGTTACACACAAGTTCAAAATAAATTAAATAGGCTACTTGGCATAACAATATAATACATTTGCGCTTATGTGATTCTGTTTAGAATGCATCAAGGCAGGGTTCAGTCTTCAGAGTGCTTACAGGAAGAGGAGGGAGAAGATAACCAAAAAACAACAGGAGAGTTTCCTGTGTGACGCTGGTGATTCCAAGTCTTTATAGAATATCATGATGTTTGCACCTCTCAGGTTGAAAAGCCTGACTCAAGACAAATAAGAAATAGCTGTATTTTTCTTTGAATTGTGTCTGCCAAGGTGAAGCTGAACAGCTCCTGTGAGAGGTTTTCATGTTTGAAACAATCATAATAGAGCAATGACCTGGGTCTCCTCTCTGTCTCACTCGCTCTCTTTTCCTCCCTCACTCTGTCGTGCCTTCTCTCCAATTTCCATGGCCATAACTTTAATGCAGATGCCAACTCTGCTCAGTCCATTTAAACACACTCACACACACAGAAGGCTCAGTCATTCAGCCTGTCAGTAATATAGGGAGCAGAACTAACAGAGAATAAATCATTTTTCCGCAGCAGGGGCCTTCTCCGAACAAAGAGCCTGTGTGTATGCATTTTTTGAGGATGTGTGTGTTGGTCTATTAACATATCCCTTGAACAAATTATTCATCCCTCATGCATAACAGCCATAACGTTTCAACCCAAATAGTGAAAAGAGAAAGCCAACAACAGTCATCTTTCATTGGAGAAGGAATCAATCATGTCATAAATACTCTGTGCCACTACAGAGAAGTACCGCACTTTTTTTATTGTGGCAGAGAAAAGAGAGCTGGAACAGCAAACCACATTTTAAAACCCAATGCCTTATCATCAGTGGAAAATCCACCATCATTTAAAGCTCTTAAAGAAAAAGCACATTATAGCTGGAGGAGAAACCGCCATGATTGAATGCCTCCCACTCCAACATATTTCCTAAACTCTTAAAAAGGCAACCTTAATAACCCTTGGATTAGGGTGATTGTGGAAAACCATGTTTAAATTGTGCTGATAAACACACGCATCATTTCTATATATTATATATTGTTTCTCGTTTTTAATGGAGCGAGTTAACAGTAGCCTGGGTGTGAAATATAAACCACCCAGTGCCTGAACTTCACTGCATTGATGTCCTTAATCTACCTTTGTGAACACTTTTACAGCTTGTTTTGAGTCCTTGAAATATGGAATGCTTCTATAGAGTGGTGCACTGATGACTAATTGTCGTACAGTGAACAGCAAGTTAGCATTTCAGGGGCTCCATGGACAAAAACTATGGGATTTTTCCTTTGCATTTTGGAATATTGCAAAACAAATAAGCACTGTGGCAAACACACGTTTCTGATACTTACAATTTTTGTACAGCAATATAATTCTCACATATTAAAACCACTTTTATAGAAGTACATCACATTATGGTCGCATGAGTTCCCGTCACCACCGCAACTTAAAGGCAGACCCCTGTTCTGCGCCATTAAGTTTAGTAGTCTTATTTAGTCACTTGTTAGCAACCTCCTTTTTTAAGATATTCACCAATGGGGTATTTAGTGACATATTTTGGGCTTGTATTAATCACAGAATGAGAATTAGTGAGCCAACGGCCATCTCCTGCAGCCAATGCTGGGGCCAACGTATTGACCTCTGTCTTTCCTTGGAGTCCTGCCAGCGGAGGCCAAGTGTGGTTCCTGCAGCTTGGGCAACGCTGGAGCCCTCATTCCCGTCCGGGCAAGTGCAATGGAGAGGACACTTCATCGCGGTGTCGTAAAGGCGCCGGGGGAACAGCACGGCAGAGCGACAGTCTACGGGTTATAAACTCCAGTCAGATTGGCGTAAGACAGAGCGCCACGGGTCCTCTGCGTCGGTGGGAGGGGTCATCGTGCCCCAATGGTCATCTACCGCCCGCCTCAAGCCAGGCAGCCCCTGGCCAGTTCTGACCCGCCACGTCTATTGCTTGGATGGGGTGGTCGCAGCAACCATGGACGTTAAAATCTCACCTACCAATCAAAGACAAACTCTAGACCGTAATAAAGGGCCCGCCAAAGGACATCGTATACAGCGAGCTGAGCGCTGGTTCCAGAGGCAGAGGACGACCACTGCTGCACTTCAAGGATGTCGTAAAACGTGACATGAAGGCTCTGGACATTGCGACGGACAACTGGGAGAGGCTGGCGGAGGACCGGACGAAGTGGCGCCAGCAGCTGCGCGAAGGTGGTGACAGACTTGACAAAGACTGGATTCGTGGACTTGCTCAAAAACGTGGACATACTGTATCTCTCTGATTGCAATGCACAATCTCTTGTAGATTTTCTTGCCAATATATATATTAATCACAGACCTTATGTCAGGCCTCTAACCAAAAAACTCATTAATCACTGACTTTGAGACTTAAGGGAACCCAGAAGATGCGAAAACTAATTCCTGGGTTTAGGACTCATTCCTGCCTCACTCTATTCTACATCTGTATTAAAAACATCTTACAAAATGTGTTTTTCATTTTCTTACCTGTCGTAGCTTAACTCCAACAAAACGTAGTATCTCCCTGCAGACTCTGAACTCTTCTTCCATACCACGAGTTAAGATTGGCCACAAATCCTTCTTGCTGGGTTTCCATATCCGGTGAGTAAAAACCACGTCCCAGACCTCCTCTGAGATGCGTCCTGATGGCAGCGTCCTGACGATGGCTCTGGTTCCAGTACACACTGACTTGGTCACCTTATGGAAAGAATAGTTTTATGTTGTATTATTAGTATATGGAAGGTAAAGTATTTCAAAATGCCTCAAATCTTTGTCAAGGGGGAGACAAGGTATTAGTCTATAGAAAAAATAATGTTGTGTGTAAATACCTTCATATTATTCTTGCAGAAGCGCCTCACTAGGACAGTGGAACGCTCTTTACGGTTCCTGATAAACTCTGAGTTATCTAAATGACCCTCTTCTTCATCCTCCTCCTCCTCCTCCTCACTGCTGCTGCTGCTGCCCCCGCTGCAGTCTCTGTTCACTCCTGAGGGTGACCTTTCGTTGTTCCTCAAGGTCGTCCTTGTAGCTTCTAGAGATGCTCGTCTTAGAAATAGTTTCTCCAGGGAGTATTTGTCCACCCTGGGCTTTCTGTTGAGCCTCTCTAAACTGGAGTAGCCATCTTTGAGCCGGTGCTGGTGGGTATGTCCATTCTGATGATGCTGCCGGTGTTTGGGGAGGGGGGAATTACAAGGTGAGGACGCTAAAGAGCTGGGTTCACTTGAGGGAGTGCACCAGGTTGAGAGGTAGGGTGACATCTGGAAGCAGAAACATGGTAAATTAATTGACATTTTTTTAGTTAAAGGAGACATGTCATGCTTTTACCCATCCCCTTGTGTGTTATGAAGGTTTTTATGCATGTAAACGGTCTGCAGAGTCAAAAACCCTCAAAGTACACCCTGTAGCGAGCCAAACTCTAACACAGAAAATACCTCCCCAAAACGCCTCGTTGGAGATACGTCATTGTCCATTAGATTCTTCCGGGTACGGCATGATGTCAACCCGTACCCGGAACGAAATGGACCAATCCGTGGAGCCGTTACGTTACGTCCGCGGAGCCGTTACGTTAAGCCCCCGCTGATTGGTCCAAATTGACCAATCCACTGACTTCCTCACACACACACTCAGTGCACGCAGCTCTGCTGATTTCTCCTCCCTGGCTGCAGGCTGATAACAGACAGTTGGGATCGCGGTGAAATTCTCTCTGCAGACCCATTCTCACAGCGTTTATCAACCTTTTTCTTACTCAATATCAAGCCACACTTATTGTTTTTACTTCGGCTGTGAGTTTGTGTTTGCTCAGGATGAGTTTGGCTGTGTTTCGCTAAACAAGGAAACAACACCTCCACGGAGCTCAGCGCGATTCACAATGTCCTGTGCTCACAGGGAGGGTGGGGGCTGGATTTATTGGAGCTACAACGAGCCGTTAAAGGCAGAGAGTGAAATTCAGTGAATACACGTAGTTTTCAGAGATGCTGTTTGAGAAACAAGTGAGTTTGGAAAATTGCACAATATAAATCTATTCTAGTAGACCTCAACAATGGAATTATGATCAGTGGAAATGGCCATGACATGTCTCCTTTAAGCTAAATTAGCATTAGCTTGAATGGTCTATCTAATGAGGTAAATCATTTAATTAACACATTTACATTGTGATAAGTCAAAACATTTAAAAATCTCTGCGAAACATTGCGATAAAGCAGGACATGCAATGTTTGTCAAAATAACTAAGCCTTTTTTATGCTAGATAGAAAAGCAAAACCAGCACGATTCTCAAAGTGGACTAGATTTCAGTATTAAAAACTTTAAAATGCATCCTTAAAAATGTAGATTACTCAGGTAGTGTGAGATCATTTTGTTGATGAGTGGGAGTGATAATGTCTGTAATATGTTGATAATGTTTGCACAATATAAAAATCGATAGCATCAAGAATTGTATGTCCTTTTGGTGTCCAAGGAGGGCATGAATGATTAACCCTGATGTACAACAGGTGCAGTTATGTAAGCATCTCCATGTATGTCCTATTTATATTATGTCTGTGAAAAAATAAAAAATAAAAAAATAAATAAAAATGTAGATTATTATTCCTATTTTCTTATTGCAATATATTCTATATTCCCAAAGAATGGGCAGTGTAAAACTTTTTCCAATATTGTACAGTCCAAGCTTTTTTTTTAAGCAAATATGACACATAACAGTCTTATTGCAGCAGCTAAGTGTATACATACAATTTGCAGTTTACCAGGACTAGCGGCTGCCTTCATTATTACCTTGTTGAATGCCAGCATAGACACCGGCAGGCTGCTGCGGCGGACGTGTCTCCGGTGGTGCTGCGAAGGGCTGTGGCAGCGTTGAGGGCTCTGAACGGGGCTGCAGCTGGAGCTGGGGTTCGGACTGGATCTGGGGCTGTGGCAACAATAGATGTTTGGACCTGTGTGGAGGCTAGACAGGGGGCAGGAGCAGGGGGTTCTGCCAGTTCTGTTCCTGCCTGCATCCACACCCTCTCCAGAGGTGTCCAGCCGGCACGGAGATCCCTCTGAACTTTTCTCAGGTATCGGAGTAACCGTGTTAGTTGCCTCCTTGCCAGCTGACGGCTGGAGATTTGAGCTGTAGTCCAGACAGTCGTATTCCTTGTCCAAAATTGGCCCTTTCTCACTGTCACACGACAACTTCCGATAAAAGAGGAGGGAAGGGCTGCTTCGCTGTTTTGAATTCCACGATTGGTCAGAGTATTGCCATGATTCCTGGCTGTCATGTCTGGTTTCTCTGTTCGGCCTGCTGCCAGAGGATGGAGGTGAAGCATGCTGAGCCAGGACTACAGACCCAACCTGGGTTTGATTTTCTTCGGTAGCCATCGCGTCTCGCTGCAGAGTCCTACCTTATTCTTTGTTTTGCTGCAGCTCTGGAAATAAGTAACACGTTGCTGTTAATTGCAGTTGAGCAAGAGGAATTTAACATTATAGCATTAACAATCACAAACAATACATTTCTCTCAGACTCTCTTAATTGAAACATTTTGGAAGCAACGCCAACATCTCAATTAGTGGGTCGTTACAGCAGATAGAAGAAATTACATTTGTAGAGGAAATTTTATTTGCAGACTTCAAAACCCATACATTGTGAAAGATTGCACGTTTATAACTCAAAGGGTCTAGATGACTAATGATAGTGAGTTTTCCCTGAATGGAGAGTTGGCTCACTATTCAAAAATGTCAACAGTGTTTCATCTCGGGGGCATTAACCAATTAACCCCATGCCCCTGGTAACGGTAACGCTCAAAAGTTGTGTTCAATGGCATTAAAACGATAAGAACGTTGCTGAAGGTTAATCCAATGTGTCTGTCACTTTGAAATGATTACTGATAATCCATCATTCAATTTCTTATGTCGATTTCATATTAGCTGCTACCAGCTTCCGGTTTTGGGCATTCTGGCTACGGTAATGGGTAAGAACTTCCCCTCAATTCTATTGGCTCTAACGGTTCAAAAGAGGTGTCAATCATCAAAATCGACCGAGGGGGGCCAGACATATGGAAAATGCACCCAAATGACCCCAGAAGTGGGTTTTCTTTTCTAAATCTCTCTAAAAATGTCAAATGTCACTTATTTTTGCATCAATCTTGATACAGGGAAACTATGATCAATCTGAATTTACTTTAAAATAAAAAAATTCTATATTGATTCTGACTGTTCTTCATCCAACTCACAGGTTTATCGTTGCTTTGAGAAACAAGATTATTAATGTACCCCTTTAGAAGTGAAGATATAGTCAATTGTTCTGGGAATGTCATTTTCGAGCCTGAGACCTAAAAAACAGGCTCAGGGCTTAACAGGTTAAAGCACATTTCTCTGCTGCGGCTTCACAAAATGATTGATTACATATTACCACCATCTTCTAGTTCTGTCCAAAATACTTACTAAGCTAATGAGAGATATCCACATCAGGTCATGCTACTCAACAAGCTTCTTCTTCTTCGGTTCTTTTATGATTTCATTGTGTTATCATGGTCAAAGGCCTGCTGGCTGTGGCATGATAACTTCAGCTCGCATTGATCTCCTGAGTGACTAAGACCCTGTCCGTACAGAGTTTGCTTTGTGTGTGTTTTCTGTAGAAACAGAAGCTTGGGCAGCTGTACAAACCGGCAGATAGAGAACCCTCGGAGGTAACCCTGGGGGATCGAGGAATTTCCTTGATAGCGCGGTTCACAGTCGCAGCTCACGGGGCCATGTGTGTGCCTTTGTGCACTAGACCTGGTTGGTTCTGTATCTCTGGCATAGTTATCCACTTGTAGGCCCTGAGAGAAAAAAGTCAGACGGAAAAAGATAGAGCACAGGTTAATCAATATTCACAAATTATTTCCATTGTATGATAAATTCACAATAAATGTTTGAACTCTCTTTCAAAACAGAGAAAAAAGTTTCAAGAGGAAACATGAAAAAAAAAAAACACACATGAGACTATTATTTTTTTCTCATTTATCTTCTTTCATCACATCAGCTTTCTTATCTATAACTATTCAACAGAATCACAGCACAGAGTGTGAGCCATTGTGACGGAAACAACTGAAATAACAAAAACTACCAACTATTTGGGGCAATAAGAACAAAAATATAAACAGTACATTCAGCCCCATTTCCTGAGATGAGATATGATTTGTAGGAGGTGTTATGCGCTTGGTACTCCCTAAAATGAGTTTGTTTGGACTATGACCTTTCAGAGGTTTAATTAAATGATTAAGTAGTGTTGTTGTGTTTTGGAGAAATAGCTCTATATCCCGCATTAACCTATCATCACAGATTTACATTTTCTGGATAATAGGAAGAACTTTTATTTGATTGATGCAACCCATCAAATATATCAAAATGACAGCTCTCCATGATGTGACAGATAATGTGATTAAATTACTTCAAAACATGTCGAACCCGGTGGCTGACAATAATAATTAGGAATATTGAACCTTTGTCATAAACTAATATTTGACCGGGAAATGTTGTGGCACCCCATCCTCCCTCTCTCCCATTGCTTCCAGTTATCTCTCTACCATCTACTGTCAATAACTGCATAAAATGTTATTAGTGGTTTGTATGCACCAATATGTTTTGAGTTTGCAATTCTACGAAACAAGTACAAACTTTATACAATCAAACATTTATACTGCCCTAAACAACAACTTGTTGTCAAGGTCTATGACTACAATTATTATAAACTCTTTTTTATATTTGGTATTGTCCAGAAGTATTGGAAATACAAGACTCTTGGAAAAGAGAAAAAGGAACGATGCCTATGAAACTGAGCAGCCCCTTTGTAGTAGCTGGTTAACTAATATCAAACTGAGACTTTTAGCCAATATCTAAGAAGAGGAAAAAAAAACTATCGAATGTATACACATCTGAACTGGGTAGAGATTAATTGTTCTGCTTGCATGAAATACATCCATAATTGACACACTCACAAAACCACCCACAACATGCATGCATACTAATTGTGTGGTTCTGTGTGTATATAAACCGTGGCCAGGGATGTATAAATCCGAAAAAACTAGTGCCTGAAACCTCATAATTAGAGCGACCACAGCCCACACAACCCGCTGCCAAAAAGAGTGGGCCATCGTAGGAATGCAGGGCCGACCCACAGAGGACAGACCAGCTACAATTATATGAGGGAGAGAAAGACAAATACAAACTCATTGATCCGTGGTAAATCATGCAGTCAAAGTACTCTTGTGCCCCGCCCCCACACATATTTTAAGGTGTCTGTGTTGAATGTCTGCTGCCTCTCTTCAAGGTTCAGTGCTACATTCACACAGACAGAACCTCACCCAAAGGGATGAAACAGACAAGTGCTCCATTCATGAGCTCACAGTCTCATTACAACATACCACTTCCTCTGAAGCTCTTGCAGCTGAGCAGTAGCCTCTAGGAGAAGCACTGGTTTTATAGCTAAAACGCTGATGAGATTTAGAGATGCGGCTGTTTGAGTTTAGCTCATTTTCTACGACTGAATCTGGCGCTACACTACTGGCAGGACTTATAAACAAAACAAAACTGAATTGATCACTAGGTATCATTTTTCTTTAACTGGTATTTCTGTGGACCACTAAAGAAGTAATAGGAGACGTGAAAAGATTCAGCCTTTCCCAGAACCTTATTAACATCTAGTAATAAAAATGATTTTGGAGTAGAGCTGTTGGCTACATTATGTACAAAGTGGGCTTTATTAATACATGTAATGGAGCTGATGAAAAATACCTTATTTTACATGACAAAAAACGACTTGATGGGAAAATAGGTTGCGAAAACATTTGTATTCAAATTCATTCTTACCAATTAAAATGTCCCAATGCAATAGTTGCACATTATCTTACTGAAACAGAAACTTGTGGGAGCAGCTTGTCTGAAGCTACACTGCAGATCTAAAAGTAGATATCTGAAGAATGTGACCCACTGATAAGGTCATTATAGTTTCTCACAACACCTGAAATTCTTCACCTCTGATCTTTGAGGAAAAAGTCTGCAGGGCAGCTTAGCTCATCTTTTTATCTAAGCTTTTCAGAAGGCCATGGGTTCATCAGCTAGTTATCAACAATAATTTCAGATGACTTTTTCTTTACATTACATTGCTGTGTATTACACTTTTTGAGTATTCTGTTCTTCACTGTGGTGAGAGCCCACACAGATCCATAACAGAAAGAATCTCAGCTGATGTGTCACTGTCGACTAACAGGTCAAACCAGATGTATACAAGGTTGGCAAGAAAGAATATGTGAGATATGAAAGAGTAAAATATATCCTAGTCCTTGTGTTTATATCTGCTGGATATGAAACAGTAAAGTATGGATTTTAATATTTAAAAACTAAAAATATGGAATAATAATAGTCCAACTTTTTGTGTAGCTGTGTGTACATGCCTTTATTCCTTAATCACAATTTGTGGTAGGCACCAACATGCCCCCTTGTGTGTAGTATGAAAGAGATATTAGCAATTGTAACCCATGCAAGTATCCACAACTACATTAGGGAGGAGCAATGAGAAATGAAATTATAACTCAAGTACAACTAAATATGCTGACAAGACGTAATTAAAAACACGGATGTTTTTATTTAGGAGCCATCTGTGAAACCATCTGCTGCTTCAGCTAATGTAATGCCGCTGGACAGGTGTTAGCTGTCATGTCAGCTGATGTCATTTGAGGAAACAAACTGACACATGACGTTCGGGCATGAACCTGTCCAATTATTGGTCAGGAGGGCAGGACTACTAACCGTTTGTCAACTCCCGACGAGAAGTTTCATACTGTAGCTTTAAATCCTGAAGCCATGCGCCCAGGGGCATGATCAGCAGCTGTGTTTGCCATCAAGCTAAATTAAAATCACTCTGAAATTAGCAACAGGATAGCGTTTCCACACTCTGGTAACTTAAAGTGGAAGCATGTGGACTTTAAGGTTCGCTGTGGATGTGCTACAGACGTTTATTTAATCGTTATACTTAATACATGGCTGTTTAAAAAAAAATGACAGATCACATTTATCACCACAACCATAACAGACCCGTTATGTGATCATCCAAAAAGATGACCTTCATTTATACAGAGTAAATAACTGCTAATAATAAAACATATGTATTCAATCTTACTCGTTAAAGCTTCAAAACAACAACAAATACCCACAAAACGGAGATCAAAGTAACCCTTGTTATCGGCTGAACTGCGACCCCGGCCGGGAAATCAAAGCCTTGGGCTAAAAACACAGACAGACACACACACACAAATGGGAACGAGGTCACACAGAGTGACAAGTGCACTGACCAAGAAAACCCTCTATCACTTCTACTTCGCTAGTTGTATTATATAGAATAAGACTAGCACAAGGCACTCAAGTATATTTAGGTATATCATATCTTTAGATATACGAATATTTGCATGACAATACTTACATTAATGTAACCACTAAGCCTAAAAGTCCTGTAAATGTTATGCCTCAGGTTTTCCAGGTGAATCCGGTTTCACAATCACGTTGTTTTCTTTACAAATGAAAGAGAGTGAGTGAGAGAGATAGATAGACAGACATTAGGGATAGGCCTTCCACACACTTCAGCACGAGTTCAGCAATCAGAATGTGTTTTACAGGTTTGTCGAGATAAATCTTTAATCTTGACAGTCATCTGAATGATGGCTACAGCACGGGTTGCAGTGACACACATATAACTATTTCATTTTATGAAAAATTTGCGGGGAGTCTCTGTCATAAATGACACTGCATATCTATGATGGAATAAATAAAAGACAGTGTTTCTCAAAGAGTGGTTATGATTTCCAAATATGACAGCTTTGGTTTAACATTCTAAAAGATACACTTGAGTTTTTTGTTCCTGAAAGAGTAAAATGAGAATATGTGTACAACTGTAATTTCTGTTAGGTAAACACAGCAGGCAGTTAGCTTAGCATAAATACTTGAAACAAAGCTAACCTGCTTTGGTCCAGAGCTAACAAAATCTCCCAACTAGTACCTCTTAAAATCACTATTTAAAAGTTAGACCTTTATGATTGTATCTGTAAAACAAACAAGTCAATAGAAAGATAACAGTTGAGAAGGGGGATATGTTAAATAATGTTGTGCCAGTCAGGTTGCTAGGCGACCATGGCTTTTCGTCCCGGCCATATTGGATGGTCTGAATTTTTGAAATATCAAAACATACTAGAGTCAAGGATTTGAACCTGGGCTTGTATACTTCTTTAAACTTGTATACATCAATAGAAAAGTCAAGGAAAACTGTGAGATCAGCTGCATCACTGGAAAAACCCAGTCTCATCTTGCTTTAAAGAAAAACTGTTGGTTACTACCAACATATTCCGTGCAGCAATAAAGTGTAGCACACGTTAATGAAAGCAAGAGGGGATGATCTCAGCACCTCTGACAGTGCTGAACAAACATAATCAGGATCAGATGGTTAGCAACAAACTGCATTTTTTTTTTCCTTTGTGGGTGTTTCAGTTGTTCACTCATTTATCTCACAGGGGGTATTTCCCAACTGCCCTTACATCAGTTCAAATATAATTTACAGAATAATTGCTTTAGGGACTTACATCATGTAATATTCATTTTGATTTCACATACAGGGCTTGTTTTAGTTCAAGGTGGTTCTAAAATGTTATCAGTGACTTTTGAGTAAATCTCACATCTCTATAGTGAAATTATCGATTACACAGAGTTAAACAATTGTGTTTTACAGTATGACCTTTGTTCAGTGATAAAAAGGGCAGTGCACTGGCACCATTCGTTACTTTAAAGTGGGGATTCCCATCAACTAAAAATTAATTCAGATGAGACGGCAAGGGGGTAAAATGGTGTAATGGTTGTAAAGTCCTAACATCGGTATTATCAGACAATATTGGCATTGTTGAATGTCAACGAACGCACAATATGTATCGGTTGGGTCACACACATTTTGTGGCAGCTGTTGTTTTAGCTAATCGGGACTATGCTCGGACAACAATAACTGGCAAATCTGCTGGAATTAAATTCAAGAATGTGTTGTCTCCGAAATACATCGGCGACATGCAGAATGCAAGACATGTTTCTTTACAGTACATGTTTCTTTACAGTTTAGAACCGCTGATCTAGGAATGTTAATGTAAAAGATAAAGATTTAAAGCCGACCACAGTGAACAAAACAACCAATTACAGGTTTAAACACTGAAGTCCCTTATGTCACAGCCTCTTGTCTCATGGCTAGTCAATTAAAATAAGTAACAATTAGTTTTTTGATGAGTTTGTGTCCACAACCGTTTTGGAACCCATCCTAGAGGATTGTTTGCCCCCTCAACAGGAGGCCCTTATGCTCACATAAAAGCCTTTTTACCCAAGTTCATTCATGAGGGATTATTTCACGACTCATCCAAACAATGACTCATGGCCTGGTATGTGATGATGTCCCATTTCAGATGGATTGCAGTAAGTAAAGCACAATCAGTGAGGTGGAAAGCAGCACAATTAATTACTGGTAACAACCTTCAGGCTTTATTACTTTTTAAGCTTCCATTGGTACTATACAGTCAGTGGATATAGAATATAAGAGCCAGTAAATGGCACGGAAAATGTAAAAGGGAGAAATAAGAGGTGGTTTCAAATTGAGCTGAAATGCCACTTAATCTCCTGAGCCTCCAAAAAAACCCACTAAATACTTTGCACTAAGATTCAGCATTAGATCTTTAGCATTCCAGCAGCACAATAAGCAGGTCAGGGAGAGAAGGAATCCCCGTTTCTGTTGTTAAGGGCAGAAAAAGCATTCCATGCTAGTACAAAAGAGTGACGCTCCAACTGATGTCACCCAACTGCAGAGCAACAGTCACGCAGAGAAAACACAGATTTCAATTAGACTCTTTTTCAGGCACAAATGTTTCGTGATGCCAAACGGTTACTCCTTTTAATGTAATGATAGTGCCAAAAAACAACTAATTTGAATTCGGTTTAAAAAGGGAGAAACTCAAGGAAGTGAGTCAAGTAACAAGACTCACAAAAAGGAAAAATAAGGGAAAACATATCCTGTAAAAAGAATATTATTACAAATGTTAGAGAACGTAACTCAACTAGGGATGCACTCCTTGGTATTACTATCTGTCTTAACTGTGATAAATGCACATTTCTAATTAGCTTATTTCATTAAAAATAAACTCAACTTTGTTTAACTGACTATGTATATTGGAAAAAATGTAAATGACAACATATTTCACTCTTTACAAAAATGATGTACAAACTATATAATATAGCTGGAATAAAGTGAAGTAGCTACTAAAATAAAGACAATTGTATCCAGTTAAGAATAATTATTTTTACAATGATGCACCCTGCTCTGTGTTAGGTATCCAAATCACAGTGCATATTCATGGATTATTTAGAGTTTTGTAAATACTAAATAAGAATATTAATTTGAATATGGATATTTGATACAAAACATGGTCTAGTAATCTCCACAATCCAGTAAGAAAATCCTGCACAGTTCTCTTTGAATCTTCAGTATACCAACACTTCTGTTATGCAAAGGACCCCCCTCTCTTTAACACAGGGGGTCAGAGAAGAAAAGACGCATCATATGATTACAATAGAATCACATTCCTTAAACTAGTCCTAGTTTACAGGAACTGACAAATGTTAGAATGCAGTGCAAAGACCCAGATAGAAGGAGAGCTCAGATTAAGTCTTTTAAAAGTATGTATTTTCAAAAATAAATGTTTACATGGACTGGACCCCCCCCCCCTCCCTCCCTTAGGGGAATTCATCCACAAAAAACACACTAGACGCAGCACTAGGTCAGACACCAGAGGAGACTGAAGTCCACCGTAGACGGACCACTTTTGGACAAAACGTCCTCTCCATTAAAGGCAGCTCATTGTGGAATAGCCTCCCAACTGAGATACGGGATTGTCCCACTCTCAATAGTTTTAAAGGTCAACTCAAAGAATGGTTCAGGAACAAACAGACGTGCGATCACTGCTAAATGCACTTTAACACAGGGGTATCTCCTCTTGCACTTTACATGTCGTTGCTGCTATATTTTACCGCCATGTGGAAAATGCTTGTATGCTGCTCATGTTCTTTCTGCATATCATGTATTTATCTTTGTTATGTATATAAATGTCATGTTCTTAAATGTTGTATGTGAGGGACTACGGATGGAAATTAGCTCAAAGCTAAAATCCGGCATATTTACATTTCAAATCAAATCAAGTTTTATTTATAAAGTACATTTAAAAGCGATCTTTGGTCGAGCTAAAGTTCTGTACACTACAGTACATGTAATAAAAACACATTACTACAATCACAATAAAAGACAATAAATTACAACAGATATAAAAAACACAGGGAAAAGTCAGGAGTCGTGCAGGTAGCAGTGTGGGGTGCCGTCTCGGAATTCCACCGACTAGGTCGTACGACGACTATCACGGGGTTTGTCCGAGTTTTGTGGCTCCCGTGGCTCGGAAGCGTCGGTCGACCGGATTCCGAGGACCTTTGAGACGGGAGGTACGCACTCCTAGCTTGGGTCTGGGATCCCCATAAAATTTAGATGAGAATTCTGTGTGATGAAGAGTGGGTACCGAAGATCATG
>NW_011334331.1:131636-131994 GCF_000735185.1 Notothenia coriiceps
CCTCTATGCCCACCTGAAGACCCACAAGGACCAAGAAGGAGGACAGTCATACTCGACTACGAGTGACCGCCGATGATGGTGTGTGTGTGTGTGTGTGTGTGTGTGTGTGTGTGTGTGTGTGTGTGTGTGTGTGTGTGTGTGTGTGTGTGTGTAAGGTCACTTACCACTTAGCTTGACACCACTTTGGTTTAAATGAAAGGACACAGCAGGGCTTTAATTTGTACGCTCCACACAAGGCAAACGATAAAATGCTTCTGGCTTCAGAGACTGTTTGATCACATCACAAGGTGTGTGTGTGTGTGTGTGTGTGTGTGTGTGTGTGTGTGTGTGTGTGTGTGTGTGTGTTTGTGTGGGAGCA
>NW_011334331.1:132025-132471 GCF_000735185.1 Notothenia coriiceps
AGTGTAGTGAGGCCAGAATTGGGGTGATGTGGTCACGTTTTTTGTGGCCAGTCAGAAGACGTGCAGCTGCGTTTTGGACTAGCTGCAGGCGTATAATTGAGGCCTGGTCCATACCCACGTATAGAGCGTTGCAGTAATCCAGTCTTGAGGTTACGAAGGCATTAATAACCCTTTCTAAGTCTTTAAAAGATAAATACGACTTGGTTTTGGCCAAGTCTCATTTTAAAAAAGCAGGATTTGACTACGGTGCTGAGTGAAGGTCACTCCAAGGTTCATGACAGAGGGGAGGATGTTTTTATTGAGAGAGCCCAGAATATCAACCGGAGAGGCTGGAGGTCGGGGTCCAAAAAAGATGACCTCAGTCTTGCTCTCGTTGAGGTTGAGAAAGTTTTTGCTCAGCCAGGATTTTATCTCCGTTAAGCAGTCCATCAACTGCTGTAGTGAGT
>NW_011334331.1:132480-135135 GCF_000735185.1 Notothenia coriiceps
ACTTTGTTAATTAAACGACAGTTGAATAGGTTTAAATTGGTACAATGCTTTGTGTTTTTTGTCCCCTTCAATTACCTGAGAACAACTTGTTTTCTCTGAATGTGGAGCGCCAAGAGACTACACTAGCCCACAATCAGCCGCATTGTGGTGACGACGCCCTGTCCAGCTTGCGACAACCCTCGTGATTAATCTTCAAGCTCTGGGGATTGTTGATGAAACATAAATTGCATACAAAAAAAAATGACGGTCGATTTTACTCTCATTCTATTATTCAAAACCATTCTATTTATTCTAACGTGAAAGATGACATGCCAAGCTTTTTATCGTTTTATTACTTATATTTTTATTACTTATTTTTATAAAGTTATATCGGAAGCAAATTATGTTTATGAACAGGATTGAATAAGTGACACCATGCGGCGACCGTCATGGTCAATGGAGGAAAACAAGGGACTGCTCGTGCGACGACGAACACTGGGCTCACCCGAACAGAGCGCGTCAGGTTCGCTCCAGACGGCGCTCGGAACAACATCCGTTCAAGCTTAGTGAGGGTGACGTATGAGCACACGGAGCTCAGGCTCCTAGGGCTCTCTGGCACTGATGCCGCATGGTGCGTAGCGCGGCAGACCGTAGCCTACAGTAGAGAACACTTTTACAGCAAATACAATAAGCACAGATTGATTCAGAATATCAGTATGAGAAAAAACGACACCCTCTATCCTTAGTCCCTCACATCGTACAAGGAAAAACTTCTGGAGAAAACCCCAAAGTTTAAAGGGGAACACGGGAGAAACCTCAGGGAGAGCAACAGAGGAGAGATCCCTCTCCCAGGACGGACAGACGTGCAATAGATGCCGTGTGTAAATTGAAGAGATAATACATTTTACAGCATAGGTAGTCCAAATGTTAGGAAATGCATGTGTCTGTAATAAGAAGATGAATCTACGAAGATGTCAATTACAATCCTGTGGTAGCCTTCAGGGAGGCAGCATGACGAGACCCAGGCAGGACCGCAGAGACAGGTTTAGCCACGACCCGAAACCCACGACTTAATCCAGAACTCAGGATAGAGGATCCAGGACACAGGACCACAGCAAGAAGATCAGCCTCGACTCCGGATCCCAGCGTAGATATAGACACAAAACAAGAAAACATTTGGCAGGGTTAATCGGAACAAGAGAATACACAGACACAGACAGACAGACGGAAGAACAAGCACTCCCTTAGAATAGGTTAAGGGCAAAGGGTAGCAAGTAAGAGAGTAAGAAACATAGGTGGAGAGGCACACTCAGGGAACAAGGTCCCCACTGGAGCCTTAGTTGGAAATTGATGAGAGATAGGGAGGTACGCTGTGTCTACGAATCGTAACACTCCCCGGCCTGTCTAAGCCACTCTACAAACCGTTTCCCTCTAATAAAACCTTGAGAGGTTAGAGAGGGACAAGGTCTTGGATAAAAGTTATTCTTGATAAGAGAAGCCTAGAAGGCCAGAGAGAAAAAGTGAGTTTTAAGTGTTGATTTAAAAAACCCCAGGGTCTGGGCCGACCTCACATGGATGGACAAAATGTTCCAGAGCCTGGGGCCCGCTGCTGCGAATGCTCGGTACCCTCTGGTTTTGAGCCTGGTCTTAGGCACTATCAGCAGCAGCTGATCAGCCGACCTTAAAGCTCTGCCTGGGGTGTAGCGATGGAGGAGTTCGGCTACATAGGCCGGAGCCAGCCCATTTAGGGCTTTGAAAACAAATAAAAGGAGTTTAAAATCTATTCTGAACCGAACTGGAAGCCAGTGCAATGAGGCCAGAATTGGGGTGATGTGGTCACGCTTTTTATGGCCAGTTAGAAGACGTGCAGCTGCGTTCTGCACTAGCTGCAGGCGTCTAATTGAGGCCTGGTCCATACCCACATACAGAGCGTTGCAGTAGTCCAACCTCGAGGTAACAAAAGGCGTTAATAAACCTTTCTAGGTCTTTAAAAGATGAAAACAACTTGGTCTTAGCCAATAGTTGTTTCATTCTTGCCCCTCATATTACAAGAATGGACGGTTGAAGCACTTTTAGCTGCTTACACTTTATTAAACTTTTACATAGAACATAGCATAACATTTACACCCTGGCTTCATCCGCATGCCTGCTCCGGTGTGTGTTCCCCTCAACCGGGTCCGTGTGGAAACATATAACAACTATTGTAACATCCTTTTTCTTTTTCTTTTTAAGTGTAGGTACAAAATCACTATTCATTTTTTTTTTTTTCCTTAATACAGATTTCAAAATACAATTTTCACTCAGACATTTTTTCTTTTAATCCCAAAGCTTGAGTCACAATCACATCAGTGACCCATATCAGTGTGCATGTCCTGAAGTCTGTGGCGCTAACAAAACTGGTCGCCAGCTCTGGTAGTCACGAGTCTGTTGTGTGTCACACATGACTCCTGGTGTCAGGGGTTGTAACAGTTTCTGGAGTGGCGTGTGAGTGTCACGAGTCAACGTACGGCTGTGTCACACTCGCGGTACGCTGCCCGGTCCGTCTTCAGGTGACGTCGATTCCTCCTATAGAACAACCTCATTCTCCAGCTGACCGGATTAGGACCTGTGGTCAACAGCCCGTCCACCCCCAGTAGCCGTACCTCCAGATCTGTGTGGTCTTGTAAGGGGCATGAA
>NW_011334331.1:135180-161284 GCF_000735185.1 Notothenia coriiceps
CTGCTTATCAAATTTAAAGCGCCTATTGAAAGGTCACTCCAAGGTTCATGACAGAGGGGAGAATGTTTTTATTAAGGGAGCCCAGAATATCAACCGGAGAGGCTGGAGGTCGGGGTCCAAAAAAGATGACCTCGGTCTTGCTCTCGTTGAGGGTGAGGAAGTTTTGTCTCAGCCAGGATTTAATCTCTGTTAAGCAGTCCATCAACTGCTGTAGTGAGTTGGCATTTTGATTGAAAGGCAGATAGATCTGTACATCGTCAGCGTAACAATGGAAGGGGATGTTCTGTTTTGTGAGAATTGAGCCTAGGGGCAGTATGTACAGTAGAAAAAGGATGGGGCCCAGAATCGAGCCTTGGGGAACCCCACAGGTAAGAGGGGCTTTGGCAGAGGAGAAGGCACCCAACTGCACTGAGAAGCTAAGGTCTGTCAGGTAGGTCCTGAACCATGCAAGGGCAGAGTCTGTGATGCCTGCGGACTGTTCGAGCCTTGACAACAGGATGCTATATGGTCCACAGTGTCAAAGGCAGATGTCAGGTCCAACAGCACCAAGACAGCTGAGCTACCTGAGTCGGCGGCTAGGAGCAGATAATTACAGATGTAGCGATTCATTCTGAAATGAATCGCTACATCTGTAATTATCTGCTCCTAGCCGCCGACTCAGGTAGCTCAGCTGTCTTGGTGCTGTTGGACCTGACATCTGCCTTTGACACTGTGNGTCGTCGTCGTCGTCGTCGTCGTCGTACGTAGTAGTAGTACGTACGTACGTACGTTAGTTAGTTAGTTACGTTACGTTACGTTACGTTACGTTCGTTGTACGTAGTAGTAGTAGTACGTACGTACGTACGTACGTAGTAGTGTGTGTGTGTGTGTGTGTGTGTGTGTGTGTGTGTGTGTGTGTGTGTGTGTGTGTGTGTGTGTGTGTGTGTGTGTGTGTGTGTGTGTGTGTGTGTGTGTGTGTGTGTGTGTGTGTGTGTGTGTGTGTGTGTGTGTGTGTGTGTGGGATTCAATGCACACATCCAAGGTCAACAGCAATTCAGACTGAGAGTGGGCGACGAGCAGAGACTACTCAGGAGATAGGAAACTTGTTGTTGCGGTTTTCTGGCTTGAAGCCAAAGTACTGCTGAGAAAGGGAGAGAGAGAAGAGTAAGCAGAACAGGGATCGGAAATAAAATGCTTGAAATACATAATACACAGAGCATATTAATGAGGTTATGTCTTAACAAATCTGTTAACCGATGTCCTAATGCAATCTGTCTATTTGCGTAGGGATCTACGTGGAAACAACCTGATTTGTGACTGCAAGCTCAAGTGGTTGGTGGAGTGGATTCACCAGACTAACGCCACCCTGGACCAGATCTACTGCAGCGGCCCACCCATTTACCAGGGGAAGAAGATCAATGACCTGCTGCCACACTCTTTTGACTGCATGACAGCAGGTATCACAATCCTGCATCTGTCATAGAAGCATTCAACTGACATGAACTGTCTGTCACCAGTCAATGGAATATGTTTTAAAAACTGAACAACTTTGTACAAACATCAATTTTCTGAATTTTACACAACCTGTGCAGTAAAATCCAAGCCTCCCTTATCCAGTCATATGATTAGAACTTGCCAAACACATGCATTTTCTCTAAAACCTAGCTATTTAAAACATTTAGCTATAAATAAACAGTCACACTTGTCAGTTTGAGTTCTGTTTATGTGCAAGTCTTAAGGTTTTAGGCTAAAATGCATGCATGTTTGTGTATAAGCAGTCTAATAGTAGTAGCATACAACTGGATATATGATAATTGGATTAAACTGCACACATTGTGTTAAAGCTTGTTTATTTCTGTTAATATGTAGCCTATTTACTTCTATTCATCAATAGCCTTCTCTGTTTTTTTAATTTTGTGATCACTATGGATGCATGGTAGGCACATCACAACCAAATTATATTTTTTTGTGGTAAAGAATGTATTTTCGTCAGCCTTTTAACTCTTGTTTCCGTCCTTTTCGCATCAATATGTCAGTGCTGAATTAATTATTTAAAGATAAAGGACAGAATTCATTGTCATGCTTTCGTTTTTCAGAGTTTGCCTCCTATCAGTCCCTGAAGTTTGAGTCCATTTCGGTGGGGGCCTTCACCTTTGGTGACGATCAGTATGTTGTGTTTGCCCAACCGTTTGCTGGGACATGCAGCTTCCTGGAATGGGATCATGTTGAGATGACCTTCAGGACTTACGACACCATCGAAAGTGAGTCCATAAACAAGTAGAGAGCAGCAATGGCTGTAATGGGGTTGTCCTGTGTAATATTCTGGCTTTAAATGGCAAATAGTTATTTATGGAGAACCTGAGATGGAAGCGGGAAAGTGTATGTTGGCAATCCATTTTCTAAGCCTGATCCAAACTGTTTGTATCTCCTGTGTTTACGGCTGAAGAACTATATCAACAAAATATTTTTTTCTAGATAATCTTTTCTAGTTTTCTTAATTCCTTTTCATAGTTTAAATGAGTGGGAAATATTTTTGACGGATGAATAACGCTATTTTTTCCAGGATGAAAACATTTCACCATTATTTTCTCAACTAAACTTCATTCGGTTTTGCATGGGCAGAACACACAAATTACTGTGGCCATTGAATGGGTTGATAAAATGCATTTGGACTATTTGGATCGAAATAGATCCCTAGAATTGTGTATTCTTATTTTTTGTTAATGGGGACATACTTATCTAGAATATTTGATTATCCTTCCAGTATTACCAATGTTTTATGTATCTTAGGGCTGCACGATATATCGTGTCGTGACGATAACCGCGATATGCGCATGCGCAATATTCGAGACGATTTAAAAAAAAAAAAGTCTTAATTTTTTTTTTTTAGGACTTGCGATATTAAGTAGTCAAATTAACTCAAACACGTCATGTTACAATTATTTTGCTGCTTGCTACAAAAGGAAAACTTGCGCAGCTCTCATGTCAGGGGTACTTGAGTGAGTGACATGCAGGCTCTGCATGCACAGCGAACCAATCACAATCAAATCTCCAAAACAAACGGTGAATAAAGGTAAAAACACTGCATTTTCATGTGTTTCTCCAGGGCAGTTCGGCGCTGCTAACCGAGCTAGCTCAGCTTGTTGCTCTGATAACTTAAGATCCAGACGTCCGTGTCTAAAATTTCATCCGGTTAAATATAGTTAAAAGAATACCAATCGTATAGCATTAAAGTTCAAGAAAGAATGGTTTGCGGGGGAAAAACTGTCTTGTTTTCATATCGCAATATATATCGCAGAGGAAAAATAAATCGCAATGTCAGTTTTTTCCAATATCGTGTAGCCCTAATGTATCTTCACATATCTTGTTCAGGCACCTCCACTGTGGTTTGCAAGCCTATGGTGATTGATGACCACCTCTTTGTCATCGTGGCCCAGCTGTTTGGGGGCTCACACATTTACAAACGGGACCCATCCGCCAACAAGTTCATTAAGATCCAGGACATTGACATCCTGAAGATTCGCAAACCGAACGACATCGAGACGTTCATGATCGACGGAGAGTCTTTCTTTGTTATCGCGGACAGCTCTAAGGTTGGCTACATTTTACTTTTCCAATTTTGAAATTACTGATCTTTGGCCACATACACATACTAAACCCGAATATATTTGTTACAATGACTTCCTCTGACATTTTACCTCTAGGCTGGCTCCACAACAGTATACAAATGGAACGGCAATGGCTTCTACTCCCACCAGTCGCTCCACCCGTGGTTCCGGGACACAGATGTAGAGCATTTGGAGATCGGAAACAAACCCCACCTGATCTTGTCGAGCAGCTCCCAAAGGCCTGTCGTCTATCAGTGGCACAGGAGCCAGAAACTGTTTGAACGCAGGACTGACATACCGGATATGGAGGACGTTTTTTCCGTCAAACACTTCAAGGTCAAAGGTGAGAGTCGCAGGTTGAACGGCAGTGCATCTACACACACAGGCTAATTAGACGTGCTCACACAAATTAAACCATAAAGTATCACAGTCTTAGCCTATACAGTACTCACATGTTTCTTATAGTTTTTATTGGATTCAGTTTTTTGTAAGAATAACAGATTCTGGGTAGTGTCAAATGATTAACAGCAGATTAAATGAAAGGTCAACAATTCATCTGATGTGGTTAATTCAATAAAACATTAATGTTAGATGTAATCTATTGCACTTCAGTTCCTCATTGCTAATAGGCATTCATTAGGAAAGTAGTAAGAGGCAATGTCCCTTTCGACTGCCATAAAACCTGCTCATAAATCATAACTGTAATATTCTCTGTCTAGGGTCAGCTTGTCTATAAGTAACTCTTTGCTAGCAAGCTATGATCTTTTGCAATTACATACACTGTCATTGGGATTATTTCTATATTTTAGATCCTGAATTTGTAGCTGGATACTAAACAGCCCCTTGAATCTTTTCAAAGGTGAGCTGTTTATATGCTTGACAAGATTCATCGGGGACTCCAAGGTGATGCGCTGGGACGGTGCCATGTTCAAGGAGGTCCAGACATTTCCTTCCCGCGGCTCTATGGTGTTCCAGCCTGTCTCCATCGGCAACTGGCAGTATGCCATCTTGGGCAGCGATTATTCACTGACGCAGGTCTACCAATGGGACACCGAGAGGGGCCAGTTTGTCCCATCCCAGGAGCTCAATATCCAGGCGCCTCGAGCATTTTCTATGGTTTCCATTGACAACCGAGTGTTCCTGCTCGCATCAAGCTTCAAGGGGAAAACTCAGATCTACGAGCACCTCATGATCGATTTGAGTAATTAAACATTAAAGATCTAATTTGGGACAATTTATGTTACACTACAATTTAAATGATTTTCTTCCATGATTAGGTTCTTTCAGTCTCCTTCAAATCCACCAGCAATTTCCCACCCAGTTTAAACATTAGGACGTTTTAAGCAAAAGCTTTCTAATCACAACTATTTAAAGAGGTTTGTAAAGAAACTGTTCAGGACCCCTAGGAAGAGATGAATTGCTCGAAATTCTTAAAATTGTTATGATCATGGAGTTTCTTTTGATAGGTCTGACATTTAAAATATATTTTACTCAGTCCCTTATGCCTGTGTTTGGCAACCTGCTGGTTCTGCGTCATTTTGATAATCTTCTTCTTTTTTATCATCTTGATTTCTCACTATTTGGAAAATTGCCTTACCATTTGAAAAAACAAAATTCCACTCAAAGCGCGAAGTGACTATCTTTCAGGAAACACAAGCTATGAAATGATCGCTTTTGTCTTTTATTCAACACTGCAGGTGAAATTTTTTGTAAAGTTTTTTTAACACACAGTATACATTTTTCTCTCTATTGTTAGTAATAGGTATGATTTAGGAGTTTGGTAGTGCTAAAGACTGAATAATAGGAAGTAGGGGAGTCATTTTGAGAGAGAGAGTTTCAGATTGAAGTGTACAGTTATGCCTAAAAACTACATACATAATAGAGATTTTTTTCTTAATTTAAGTCTTCTTTCATTTAACAAAGCATTTCAGGAAAATGTACTTCAAAGTAAAATGTCATTACATAAGATTATTCACAATGGAAGGTAAGCTCCTGAAATATGTGGACAAAGTATGCAAGCAGTGGGTCATTTGAATCATGTGACGAATCATGTGACAAATGATGGTTTGCTATATACCTTGTAGAAGACGGACAATCTCACAAATATAAAATAATCAAATAGGACCATATCCCAAGTGTTATGGTCACGTAACAGCAGCAGCAGAGTAGTAAGCAGTCAGCAAGTCAGGGGCAGCGTGTCACCGTTAGAACTAAGCTTAAAAATAATACAAGCTTACAACCAAACAAGGGTAAAATGTGGACGGATATAAATTTCTTCAAACGCAATTTAGCAGCTAGTCAACCTATATTCCACCAGTCTTTTTTAATCACTAGTGGTGGACGAAGTGCTCGTATGTTGGTACAAATACAAAAATGTACTTAAATTACAAAAAATAAACATTTCAGACTAATATATTTTTCACTTATCACTAAAGGAGGAGCTGATTTTATTTTTGTACTATATACTGCTGGATTGATTGTGAATTTAACCAAGGATTCAATATACTTTTATCTTCATTTGTAATATCATATGATAAAGTATTTGTTGATAGCACTTTTTCATATTCAACTAAATCTTCAAAGTAATTAAAGTCATCAAATAGTAACTGTCCACCACTGGTAATTACCTACAACTTAGAGAAGTGACCCTAATATATGCGATGAAGAATTCACTAAACACTGTGAGAGAAACACCTTCTGTCCTGTCTTCTGTATGACCATCAGTTAAGCAAGACTGCATGTATGACACCAACACTCATAGTCTTTATTCCTGATGAATAACTTGCTAGAAGCGTCCCACTGTGTCACCCGTACCCGACTCTTTCACTGCACTCTTGCCCCTTTTCTCCCTCATTGACAAAATCCATTGTTGTCTTTACTCCCCATCTAAAAAGCCAACCACTGTGCAGCACCTGGTACCTGTGCTTTTCACACGGTCCTCTTATTCTGACACAATGGAAAAAGATAACAACTAACAACGTCACTGATTTGCCAAATATAATGTTTACGTTTTTACAGTACTGTGTAAAGTAATTTATATGATATAGCTTTTTTGTATGTAGAGGGACCACACTTAATCTTTTATTTTTCTTAGATATAGAATATAATGTAGACGAGGATCACCTCCTTCCTGCAAAAATGTGTAGTCTAATCTAGTTAGGATAGAGGATGTTAGCTATTCCTTCGTCATCTTGCTCATTGTATTTTATGTACCGTGGTAATAAAATACTAAAATGTTGAATCAGAGATGCAGTTTCATTTATTGTGTTTTTGAAAATGTAGTAAGTGAGGTTTTTATTTCTCACACAGTAGATATGGATTGGAGTCAGTTATAACTAAAATCAGATAGAAAATAAAAAAAACAAAATAGTTCCATTGTGTGTCCAAAATCCAGAAGTATTACTTTCAGCTGAAGTACATTTACTTAAGGGTCGTACCTTAGTTCAAATTTGAGGTACGTGTACTTATTTTGGGATTTTATGTTACTTAATTATTCTATTCAGCAACCCGAACCCTTTTTACTCCGATACATTTAAAAGAAAAAATATGATTGTTTGGTATCACTGTGCTGTACTGGAACATTTAAAAATGATGGTGATGTCTTTTACTCAAGTAATATATCTGACTAGACTACTTCTTTCATCAATGCTCAAATTAATCCTGGAGCTATCCAGACATCTTTAATACTTCTTGTAATAATGAAAGGTGAGAAAAGTATTCTTTATTTAAGTATAAGTAAAAACACTGTTCTTAAAATCCTCCCTTACAAGTAAGAGTTATACATTGAAAGTGTAACTATGAGTTTTAAAAACGTGGTGTAATAGGAGTAAAAAGTACATATTTTTCCTCCAAAAGGTTGTGGAGTAGAAATATTTGTAAGAATCTAAAATTAAGTAAACTAGAAGAATTCCAAAACATAAGTAGGCCTATAGTATTTGAGTTAATGAAATGTGTTATTTTCCACTAATAGTATAAATGTCGCCTGATATTTATGTTTTTCATTAGGATTTTCTGTCAGCTCAAACGTGTGTACTGCAGGCTTGAGTTTTGGTTGGTTCAAATCTCCACTGCCTGCCTCTGCTATGGGCGTAAACGTTGGGCCATGTTTTAGTTGTGCAGCAGCTGAGTTGTTCTGAGATCAGTTCTGCCCCCCTGTGGGTAAAGTAACCAACGCATGGGAGTGAGTACCCTGCCACCAAGGTTAGTCATTAACCTTGTCTTCTCAGTCACTCAGGGCACCGAAGAAAGCGGACAGCAGCATTCTGACCGAGGCATGCTGCCGCTCCGCCGCCACATCTCACCATGGGCGACTGGAACCACTGTGAGCGCGAGCGGGCTTTGTCCATAGAGGACGGCGTTACTGTGGTGTTTCATAAAGTTGACAGCCATGCCACAAACAACAGAGACGACGACGACAGTGGCGACGATGAACGGACAACTGCCACGATTCACTTGCAAAGTAACTGCCATGTGTCGTGTGATTACGAGGATGGTGATGCTGAGGAAGCGAGGGCGAATTCACCGGAAGGCAGCACGAAGAAAACGTTGTGCCCACCGGCGTTTTGCGTCAGAGGCAAGCTCGCATCCCGAGAAGGAAGCGCACTTACAGGTAGAACAGCCTGTGCACTGTTAGCTAGGGTTAAATACCGGCTTCTGAGCTGATGTGATTCGTGTCTCCACCGTCTCCACCCTCAGTAAATGAGCTTTGAGATGAGAAGACGATGCAGAAATACAGTGATAAGCAGCCAGAGAACCAATGGCTTCCTGCTGCGTAGCATCACGTTATACAACCGTGTAACGTCATGTAACAGTAATATAGATCTGACATCACGTGGAGCATATTAACAGCACATGGTTAAAGAAAAGCACCGTTAAAGTTAATTTACACATTTGAATAAATAGTTTCTTCAAGGCTTTTACATTTCCACAATGCTTTACATCACAGTAAACGTGAGCTATGTATACGATATATTGTTTTGTTATTGTAAATCTTTTATTTATGTTAGTTTATTATTTCAGAATAAAACCGCAATATGTCAGTGTTCCATATGCCTTATAGCTTTAATATTATACACATAGATAAACTGCCAGCATAACTTTTGCATCATCCTCCTCCAAAAGGAGGGATGACTGTGCACTTTTGCAACACCAGAACAAGGCCCTTTTGTAGGCTTTGAGTATGACAAGCCTATAAAAAGACCTTATCAAAACATTTCCATCCATATAGCTAGAATGAAGATCTGATTATGTTATTTCCCCCCTCTTTTTATTTAAGTAATTATATGAACACATCATATATTATCATTATGCACACACACACACACACACACACACACACACACACACACACACACACACACACACACACACACACACACACACACACACACACACACACACACGGGTTACACATACCAAGTAAAGAAAATAATAAAACAGAATAAAAACTAACAATTAATTCAAATGTATTCAAAAAAGTTGGAGATCTTGGTGGAAGTGTCCAAAACTTTCTATGAAGTGAGTCCAACTCTTTCCATAAATAATATTAAAGTACAACAATACATTTGAGTATCTTCTAACACTTAGTCTAGTTAATAAGTAAGTGCCCATCAACAAGAGAGGTGTGAGAGTATTCTGTGTAACTTTGTATGAGGAAATTAGGCGATTTGGTTTTATTATGGGAAATAACAAGGAAGTGAGAGATGCACTCAATGCCCTAGGACATCGTTTCCCTTTGTGTACCTTCACCTATTGAACAGTGACGCACGAAACAGGGTGCAAAAAAGAAAGGCTGACACGAGCGCTAGAAAATAAATCAGTATTGACACATCTTATCTTGACCGTTGAAACCTATTCTCACATAATTGTTAATTATTATTTAAGACAGCATTTATGTTCTACGTTAATTCATTATCACTTGCAAACTATCAGTGAAATAATAACTGAATGGTATGATCATATTATCTATTACAAATGTGTCCAATTCAATTATTCCAAGCTCATGTAGAGTGTAATACTAATCTCGTAATGTGACACTGTAATAATATTCTTCTTCATCTCCTCGCTCCGTGCTAGGTAATAAAAACAAACACTGTGATAGGATAAATGAAATGCCAAGTAGACCGCACATTGTGGAAAAATACAAAGAAAGATGTCTGAGTGACCTCAGGTTTGAGTTTAATCTCTGCAAGCATATCATCTTATTTTTCCACAGGCAGGGTTTGCAAACACTCCACCGTTTTCTTGTGCACATATTTTCTTCGTTTTCTTTCTCCAACTGAATACTATACCAAGGCCACATGAAGTTCAACAACATTCTTTAAACTTCACTACTCCATCCTGTCTTTAATGTATCAACATAAGAACAATACAATAAGCATTCATTTTTTGCACCCCCTTCTCTCCCCTTGTGCTAATTTAACCATCCCCAAACTCTCATTTTTTCCAGACTCAGAGAAACCAAAGAGATGTCAAGGTCTGGGTTTGTTCTATGCCTTCCTGGCCACCGTTTTCTTCTCCATCATTGCGCTCTTGGTGAAAACAATCGAGGGAATCCACGCCATAGAGATCAGCGCCATACGCTGCTTCTTCCAGATGCTCTTTACTATGCCGTTACTCATCTACCACAAGTAAGCATTATGATAGATATATACTTTATTCATCCCGAATTGGAAAATTATTTTATGGAGAAACTCAAACATTGACAGTTTCAAATTTGATCCCAGGGTTTGGCATTTAGACATGGATTTTCTCCTAAACAGTCTTTATTCCAAACAGTAATTTAAATGTTGGGATAACATTAAGTGCGTAAGCTCAGAAGTGAATAGTACATTTCCCTCCCAGTAATTTATCTTGGGGCTTTCTCACGTTTGTGTTCACTCATGCAGCCCCCCCTCATAGGTAAATATCCTGGCTTAACATGCAATCCCTGCTCAAACAAGTTTAAGTTGTCAAAATAATGTGAGAGACATGAATTATAATTATTATATTACCCCATGTAGATCAATTTTACGGAAGGTTTTTTCTAAAATACTTTCCCACAGAAAGCTAATTCTATTATTAAAAAGAAAATTCTATTAAATTATCACAGTTTCTGTTCCTCAGTTTGCTGATAAATAATAGCACATTTTACCATGTTCACCTAATTCGTATAGGAGTAGCCCTCTAAGGCTATCGCTATTGGGTAATCCCCTGCGCACCCGCGCAGCACTGAAAACACTTGTAATCCACACCCACCCATGAGGTGGGCACCACCTACGGTATAAATAGGAAGGAGACCCGACAATCTGCTCTCACTTTTCTTCAGCCCCCCGGTACTGAAGCACTGTAGAGAAACTAAAGAGCAAAGGCTTTTTTTTTTTAGAGCCACCTCAAAAGAAAATCCTTAAACATGATTACACAAGGTTGTGTTAGAGTTTGCTCCTCATGCCAGATGGGGTTCATAACTCTTTATGACCGGCAGGATGCAAATCGGAGCACGCGCACGCGGCTCTCGCCCAGCAGGTGTCATGTGCTTATGGGTGCCCGTTTCCCTCTGGCCGACAGACAGCGAAGAGCGGACGCTCTCGCTGCTGCGGCCGAGGAGGATGATTGGCCAGTCCAGGAGTCCTACTCCGTGGACCAAGCCCTGGAGTTCCTGGATCCGAGTGGATCCATCCATGGATCACCGCCTGGTTCCCCCATCCCGTTTCTCCCCCGGACGGAGGAGACAGAGATGGAGCCTGGTTCCGCAGCGGAACCCGCTGTCCCTCTCTGCTGCCTGTCGGCACGCAGAGAGCGTCCCTTTTTTCCCTCTTATGGGAGGGATATGTCCCTTTCTTCTCTGACACACTCTGTACAGAGTGTCTTGTCAGAATGAGTGATATCGCCCCCTCGCCTGTCGGCCTGTCTGCTGATTAGATGGGAAGGTATTTGTGGCAGCGGGGTGTGGTTTGGGCGCTGACTGCTGGAGTGAAGGGAGTGGCTTGGCCGGAGGCCAGACAGCTGATCGGAATCAGGTAATCAGTGCGGGAAGAAAAGCATGTCGTAACCTGGTTCTGTTCTGTTATGCAGTAGGCGGGATCCTGGAAGGTCGCCAAAGGACCTGTGAAGTTTCCCACCCGGGCAACGTTTGAGACCCGCGCATATTTTTGTTTGGAGTTAATAAACGCCTGTGTTCCACCAACCTGCTCTTTCCGTCCCTATTTGAACCCTGTGTGAGCGGAGAGGCTCACAGTATTTAAAAGGGTTTGATTACAAAATCAATATCTGAATAGAGAAATTCTTATTTTAACTCATGGTGTTTATTTCAAATATATTGAAGACATGAATATAACATACACATGTGTTTATATTGAAGACAGAAAAGGGCATTCACAATTTTGTGTGTGTGTTGTGTCAAATGGTTAAGGGCATTAACAATTGTGTGTGTGCCAAATTAATAAATTCTGGCAAGATCTGCCAAACGAGCAGCAAAGAATTTGGTTGTTCATCATTTCTCCTGTTTTGCAGGAATATTATGTCATCGCGCCCTGCATAGCGGGCTTGGCCTCTCTCAAGATGTTGTACGTACCATCCAGGGAGCCAGGGCCGCGTCCCTCACCAGAGCGTCTTACACAGCCAAGTGGACAGCGTTCCAGCGTTGGTGTGTAGAGAAAAGCCTGGACCCCATTACGTGTCCCCTGCCTCACGTGCTGTCGTTCCTCCAGCTGTTGTTGGACAGGAATTTGGCCTTCAGCACGATCAAAACATATGCTGCTGCTATCTCGTTTTGCCACGTAGGTTTCGGTGTCAGAACGGTGTTTAGTCACCCTCTGACAAACCGTTTTTTTCTGCGAGGAGTACGGAGACTCAGACCTGTGTCACGCACATCGGCGCCTCAGTGGGACTTGGCTTTGGTGTTACGTGCACTGAGTAAAGCCCCATTTGAACCTTTAAATCAGGTTCCCCTTAAGTATTTGTCAGCCAAAGTAGCACTACTTTTAGCGCTGATATCAGCAAAAAGGTTGAGTGACTTGTCTGCCCTCTCTGTGGCTCTGTCATGTCTCCGGATCCAAGGAGATGGCAGCTCAGCTATTTTGCGCCCTAAACCCGGCTTTTATGCCAAAGGTTATCACGAGCTCCTTAGGTCGAGAGTGATAACTTTGGATGGCTTCTTTCCTCCTCCTCACACATCAGAGGAAGAAGCAACATCTCATCTCCTCTGACCCTTGCACACGCTAGCTCGCTATGCTGCTTTGCGCCGTTCCCAGCGCCTGTTTGTGCATTACAGAGAGCGCTCACTAGGGCTTCCTCTGTCTGCACAATGCCTGTCACACTGGCTGTGTGAGGCTGTGTCAAAGGCGTGTGTCTCCTCGGGAAGGGATCCCCGGAGAACATCAGTGCGCACTCCACCAGAGGATTTTCATCCTCTACGTCTATGGCTTTGCACAGGGGAAAGACATTTGCACTGCTGCATCTTGGTCTTCCCCCTGTTCGTTTATTCAATTTGATTTGAGGGAGATCTCCCATTCTTCTCTGACACACTCTGTACTGAGTGTGTTGTCAGAGTGAGTGACGTCAGGGATCCAGCTATGCGCCTCTCTCCTGCCTGTCGGCACGCAGAGAGCGGCCCTTTCCCCCCCCTCTTTTATCGTTGGACAAAGTGTGACCTTAGTCTCTACTTTTTCACAGCGGCAGGTTTGTATTGTTCCCAGCCTTCGTCCCCTCGTGGAGAATATTCATGTTTATGCTATATTTTCAGGGACTCTGATGAGCCATGGCGCAATAGGCATGGGTTATTAATTGAGTAGGTGTGTCTGTGCTTATGGTACCGGACGGACTTAGTGGGGCGCAGACTACATCATGCTTCGCCCTTAACGCAATAGCGATAGCTTTAGAGGGCTACGCCTATACGAAATAGAACTGAAGTTGCGTACTGTAACTCCCGCTTCTATGAGTACAGGCGTAGCCCTCTAAGTTCTGGGCCCCACTGGCTCCACGAATATCTGAAGAAAAGCTGTTTGTGTGGGAGCAAATTGTCGGGTCTCCTTCCTATTTATACCGGAAGTGAGTCCGTAGGTGGGGCCCACCTCGCGGGTGGGCATTGAAGTGTTTTAATTACCCAATAGCGATAGCTTTAGAGGGCTACGCCTATACTCATAGAGGCTGGAGTTACAGTACGTAACTTCAGTTATTTCACTAGCTCGTATTGAGTCACTTTTTTCTTTACATGGATGGATAGAAAACCAGCAGTACTTCTATTCATTCATTTACCTTTTCATCCATCCATCCATCCATCCGTATGTCCTCTACATTCTGCTTTATTTTACATTAATTCATAATCAACGCTCATTCTCTCCTTTCAGCTCAATCTGTTCATCTGTCCATCCACCACTGTCATCTCCACATTACTCACCCATCCATCTATCCAGCCGTCCCGTCATTTATCTCTCCGCTCACTTTGCTGCTCAATTTCCCTCCATCCATCCCTGTCTAAAATCCTGTTTATGACTTCCTCTGTCAGTCAGTCCAATCACCCATGCGTCCGGTCATTCATTCATCCATCATCCTCATATCTCTGCTCCTCCAGGACAGGTTTCCTTGGTCCCAGAGACCAAAGGATATATCTGGTGCTTCGAGGCTTCATTGGTTCCAATGCCATGATCCTGCTCTTCTATGCTGTTCAGCAGATGCCTCTAGCGGACGCCACCGTCATCATGTTCAGGTAGGAAGTTAATTGATTGTGGATTAGAGGAGATTATACCTCTACTACAAATAGATTATGTCCTCCCAGAATTGTACGCCTGTCACCTTTTTCGTTTTAATCTCCCTATTGTTCTTATAAACTCATTTTCCAACATGTTTGATATGGCACTTAATTATCCCGCTCTCCTTTATCTGTCAGTAATTCATTAAAGATCTGGGAAAGTTGAGTTTTATCGGGTTTATATGAGAGAAATGTGTTGAGACAATAATCCCAATGATTTATTTAATTAGCCTTACATTTTTTTTCACATTTACTCACCTCTCACACTATCTCTTACTCAATTCTTTCTTTCAGTAATCCAGTCTTCACCTCCATCCTGGCCTGGATCTTCCTGAAGGAGAGATGCACAATCTGGGATTGTGTCTTCACTGTCTTCACTATCACTGGAGTCCTCCTCATCGCAAGACCGCCATTCCTATTTGGCGATCATCGACGAACCATTGATGGCAACTACAATAACCACATCAAGGGAACTATTGCTGCATTTGCAGGTAATACAGTTAATATATACACAACACTTATAAACAGTTTGTTTAGCAATATAAAGTAGGTAAAATCATTCAGGACAAATAGGATGTTTTGATATTGTGTCCATCTGTAGTTATATTAATTCCAATGAGTCGAGGTTATACTGTAAGGAGGTCATCTTCCAGTGGAAGTTGAATTCTCCAATTTGCCAGGATCTCTACTTTAGGGATTATTTATTATCCCTAACTGGCTAAACACTTTTAAAATACAATTTCCGGTCCCAAAATGGGTCCCAAATTAAGTTCAACCAATGTATTAGGAGCTTCACTTTGTGGCAAAATGTCATTTCGGCAGTACAAAGTTCAAAATGATATCAAAAATAGTGTCTAGCGTATTTCCAGATCGCAGGAGGTGCAGTATTTTATAAATAAAAAATTCTGAATGAATTATTGTGGTAAAAAACAGTTGTTCTGACTTAAAATCTCTATTCTATTATCTCATGAAAAAAAGCTTTGTTTAGCAGTTTTTCTTGAATAAATCACACTTGATTATTCTATTATACTGTATCTTTCAATAACATTAATTTAAAACTAAGGATGCAGAGTGATCATTTCCTCCAATATTGTGACACTGCAACTGATGATACATCTCAAATTCCTTCCTGTCCCCATTTGTGATACCATAAGGGCAACATCGGACAGAGAAAGGCTGTTATTTTCCCTCAGCTCCTATGCAAGCCATAACAGTGATCGTCCCCATGATTTTTTGTGTTTTCTAGCTACAAATAAATTGGATTTTGTCCCACAAATAGACCTCCAAATAATCTGATCTCCACAGCCTAATGGCATTCTGGCATCGAGAGCAGGTGGAAGTTATGAAACCACCAGTTTCAGTGTCGAGAAATACATCTTTTTGTATTATGTGCCAAGAATTGAGGGCTTGATGGGAAGTATCTCACGCGGCAGGACAGGAGGAGGAGAAGCGAATATATTGGGTTGTGATTCACAGATTTCACAGAGATGAAGTAGCCACAAGAGGAAACTCCAATGAACAAGTTAATTAAATCAAATCTTACAACAAAGGTATTCAATGATAGATACACACCCTGAAGCAGTGTATTCAATCATATATTGTTTTTGTCTCATGTTTGTTTGTAGATGTTTTATTAGTTAGTCATTAGTCTTGTGATAGTTGTATTCATGCATTCTCTTTTTGTATTGAATCCCAGCTGCTATTGGGGCTGCTTGTACATTCGTTATCCTTCGCAAGATGGGGAAGAGCGTCCATTACTACCTCTCCGTCTGGTACTACGCTGTCATCGGCTTCCTCCAGTGCCTCATCACCACATCCGTCCTCGGAGAGTGGAAAATCCCCAACTGTGGCCGCGACCGCTGGCTGCTGATGCTGATAGCTGTCCTGGGTATCGCCGGACAGACCTTCCTCACAAAGGCCCTTCAGATCGAGAAGGCTGGACCCGTGGCCCTGATGAGGACGATCGATGTGGTGCTGGCATTCATCTTCCAATTCATCTTCCTCAACCGCGCACCGACCTTATGGAGCCTCGGGGGGGCGCTGTGCGTGGTGGCGAGCACTAGCGGAGTAGCGTTTCGGAAGTGGTACGTCAACTCGCGCAAAAGCTGAGAAGAAGGAGCGAGATAGAGTACTTTGGTATTACCATTTCTACTTTTTTCACCATTTTATGTTCTTGATTAATTCTGTATTTTTACTTGTTACTTAGATGCAAACCTGTGAGAGAGTTTAAGCTCTTTGGAAATCAAGTAGAGGTCAGTTTTGAGTTGATGATTCAATTCAAAACTGAATGATGAACATCTATGTTGATTCCTGAGAGTCAACTTGTGTGACCTGGGTTATGCATTTATTTGTGTGTACATCTCTGAAAGAATTAGGAGGAAGGAAACACTGTCAGGTTCTCTAGAGCAAGGGTTCCCAAAGTGGGGGTCGCGATCTGCATACTCAAGACAGTTTTCCTATTTCCTCCTCAATATAGTATGTACAAATTAAGTGGGACTGAAAGTTGACTTTTACCAGAAGCAAGCGGTTAAATTAAGGATATCCTCAGTCCCATTTTAGATTTGCTTCTAGCTGACTAAAATAGCAAAAGACAAGACGTTTATTGGGACCAGCCACACTGTGTTACATAACTTTGCAATAATAATATGCTAAAAAAAAGAATACTCCATGACATACTACACCATGGAATGAATATCTGCAAAGAGTACTTGTAGGGTCAATCAGTCAATAAGAAAAGGAAATGCAAACCAAAATGAAATAGAAGCATCTAAATATGCATTTCTGTATAGCAAACAAAACATATTATTAGAAAGATATTGCAGATATAGAAAGAAATAGAAACAATTGAAATAAAGGTTAGAAAGTTTTACTTGAAACAGTTTACTCAGGGATTTCTTTTCTATGTGCTTATAATGCCCCTAATATGAATTACACCTGAATCCAACCCAATGCAATTCTTGAAGAAATTATTCCATTGTGTTTTTCTTCCGTTATCCCTATCTCCATCTCCCCTAACATATTACAAGAAAATAAGCTGATATCAACTGTTATACAATCCAAAGTTGATAATTTATTAACAATATCTTTGAAGTGCCTTAAGTAGGGACCTCTAACCTCCAGCTTCCCTTAGTGGAGCTCCTCAGTCACCAGCAGCCTGCACTGGGCAGCTATCAGGAGGTGGGATTGTGAAAAGTAAATATGAATATGAAGTTAGGTTCTTACAACAAAGAAGATCCATCCCAATAACTCGTGTTTAAAAAAAAAAAAAGAAAAGATTTTAGAAAAAGTCTAACAGCATTTTGAGGCACTTATAAAGGCATTGCTGTTATCCTCACTCTGAAGTCTTCATTATCTCATGTCAACTCTATAGCACTTAATGTCATCTTGACCAATCTAATTAGTGTTCTAAAAATATATCTTCCATGATGCACTTTGCTGCAGGGTAGAAAAAGTGTCAGTAACCTGCCACTATGATTCAACAAATGAAGTGAGCATCCAAACGGCTGCACGCAAGAATTGCCAAATAATAACGTCCTTTATATTAGAGGCGAATAAATGAGAAAACCCTGCACCAAGTTCGTCAAGAAATAAGAAAGCCGATGTTGAGGTCTTTACATCTCGCTTTTGTGAACTCAAAATGGCAATCTGTTATTTTGTTCCAGGCAGAGGGTGTCTGTAGATGCACGGGTTATTTGAATCTGGCTGAAACACAAGGAAATGGACTCAAAAATAGAAAAGAAATGAATGTAATTGAAACATTAAAAGCAAAAAATGTATTGGATATTGTGCTTAAAGCAATGTTGTGTTTATCTTTCGGCACTAAACGGTTGCCTCGGTGTCCTCGGATGCTTTAAAGGTGATCTTTAAGTGTTATTGTTCGAAGGGAACCCATGAAAAAACTTTATTTGAAGTTAGATGGGTTTCTAGCGCAGCAGTCTGTGTTTGTTTAAAAAATGCTGTATTTTTACACTACGCCGGTGGCATAACAGATTGTCTCCCCGTACAACTGCAGTTCTCTTGCTGGAAAGTTTAATTGGGTGAAATGTAGCTGGGAAAAGGAAGGAAATAATTGCTGCTAGACTGCTGGTTAATATCCTGCAGTTTCTTCCTTGCTGTTTTTTTTACAAACTGCTGTTCTGTTCTCGTGGTTCAAAAATGATGCCAACACTCCAATTATAGTTCCTCCTTTTTATCTAGAACTCATAAGCTGAGCTCAGTTTGAAATAAGTCAAACATTTATTCCAATAGGAATATTTAGATTAACATTGGTCCTAGGGGATAACAGTGTGATATCTGAAATCCAAGCAACGCACTCGATGCCATGCTGGAGAAAGACCTCTTCTATGAGAGCTAATTTGATTTTAATTTCCATGTAATTTTCTGTGGTTATTATAATAAGAACAGATATTTTATTTTATTTTCAAAACCAATAAAAATACATTCTTTTTACAGGTTAAAATACAGTAAAATGATTATTAAGCCTTCATTATTCAACATCTAATTAATCTTTCAAGGGTTGAATAGTAACATCATTCAAAGGTGTGAAAAATAATTAAATCAGCCACATGTGATCCCAGCCTCATACTTTAGTGTGAATGGATATATTTAATCAATGTTGGCACCTCAAGCTGTTCCTCCAGATGTTCACAGGCTCATTTTATGTTGTTCTAGTTTTATTTTCTCTTTACCTCTCAGAACGTTTAGTCGATGCTGGCAGACCATCTTGTTGTTTTCTATCAAATGGTAAGGTAAGCTTGGGGTATGGTAAATGTGTTTCAGAAACCTACAAGCCTTACAAAACATGCTGTTGTTAGGGGTTTTAAACTATGCTTTAATAGTATTTATTTCACTATTTCTGTACTGTATTACATCAACATATTGAATTGCTGATTTTCGAATCAGAGGATAGCAAGTTTGAGTAAGCATGTCGTTGTGTCCCTGGGCAAGACACTTCACCCCAAATTGCTCCTGTGGGGATTGCCCACAGTACTGAATGTTTGTAAATCGCTTTGGATAAAAGCGTCTATCAAGTAACATGTAATGTAATCTAGGCACGGCTGCATTGTAATTCTTCAGCTGAGCGCCGAGCAAGTGAAGTGTGAAGAGGCTGAACTAGAACAGAGAAGCCCTTTGATAAAGGGGACAATTACCATGATGCTAAAGAACATATTTAGTTCCCTCCACCTTCAGCTTTAGAACTACTTGTTCCTTTTATGTTCTCGATTTTAACAAGTAATCCCCATCAATTTCAATATGGTGATCTCTACAATGTACCCCTATTCATAACAAAACGTACTCCATGGATTGTAAGGGATTTATTTAGTTGATTCTGTTTTGTAGGTAGAATCAGTAGTAATGTTTTTATCAGTGTTATTATAGCTATTGAATCAGGTGTAAATGGGATAATAGGTTTTCTAAACATGTAATGAACTTTTACTGACAGCAGAGGGCAGGATCCACAAAACAAGGATTTGCTCTTGAATGCAACTTCACTTCCTTTAGGTCAAAGGTGTGTGTGTATAAGAGTTTGTTTGTGAAGTTATATTACAGTACTTTATTTAGGTTACATTAAAGCAATATGTAGGCTCGGATTGGCTTGTAGATGTTTTATCTATTATCCCATTATTTCTGACAGTGTACCATTTCTAATACGTACACAAATGAACCTGTGCAAGTTCTCAATTTACTCCAGTCCTTATCTACTTTTCCTGTCGATTACAAAACGTAATCTGAAATGTAATAATCACATCGGATATTAGGCTATGGTGTGGTTCGAATAAAGATATGCTTGGACAAAAAAGACCCGCCTTTTTTTTAATCAGGGATCTGGGGATTCCCAAAGGTTTGCACACGAGTCCTGGGTGGAGGAGAGGTGGAGGAATGGACGGATTGCACATTCCTGACATATGGCATAAGACTTCCCATCAGAGGAGCGGGGAGGGTTTGGAAAATAATCCCCCATTTTCCAAGTTTAAATGTATGCAATTTAGGCTGTGAAGTGGAAAAGGGATTCTCTCTTAAAGCACGTGCTTTCGCTTTTTCGTGGGCGTGGCAACGGTAAGTGACGAAATTGATCTACGGGGATTTGCTTTACATTTATTTACCATAATAATAGTAAACAAAACTAGTAACATAAATCAACCGGGAAATCAATGAAACTACATTAAATGGATTTGACGCGTGCAAGACCTTTATCAACCAAAGAAACCGGTTATATTACTTATTTAAAAAAAATATCATTCATCTGCCGATTGCACCTGCTTGTCCCACATATCTGGCCGATTAGGTTGAGGTGAGGCACATCCGGTTCTGGATTGGTAGATAATGTGCCAGGCCATAAACAAATCAAAGCAATTGTTTCAGGATTACACAAGGTGGGGGGAACCTGCACTGGAAGTAGTTATTTTGCAACTAGTCAATGATTGGCCCATAACTTTATCAGTTTTAGTTGCTGTAAAACAATTTTTGGTGGACTGAAGAACACGATGTATAGGACACACGGTGCATGTGCATGTGGATAACTGGTTGTATGGTGCGAAATTGTTGCCAGACATTCCGGTGTGATGACACACACTCACACGCACGCAGACGCGCACACGCACACACAAACACACACAAAGTAACTCACAGCCGCAGTTATTGTCCTCCTGTCCACAGCTCATGGCTACTGGGAGAGATGAGGCCGCATTCGCGTGCTGTTGGATATTTAGCTACTAAGAGCTGAATGACAAACTAAATATATTGCCTCCCAATTCCCATTCTAAATACACGCATGGGTTTTTGTTATAATGCATGAACCACCTCAGTAAATACTGCAATTTAACGATACAAATTGCTGAACATGTTGCACAGTTGATCCAATTATTAAAATGAAAAGAAAATGTGAAGTAAACCTTGTTATATGGCTGTAAGTAAGGGTGCCAACATGATATGTAGTCTTGCTCTCTGACTCTCATGGTTATTCTGCTAAAATATAAATATTCGTGGTATTCATTGTTTTGCAAAAAAATCACAAACAAATACTGAACAATTATAAGCTATATTAGGTATTTAGCCTATGTATGTTCAACCTATACTTTAACAATTTTTTTTTTAAGAAAGCCAATTATTTGACCAATGAAGCTAGAGTTGGCAAACTAGTAGCCTACTTGGATCTATCTGACACACCAACATAACTAAAAATTACCGATTTAGTTTGAGCATAGTTTTCCGAGCAGCACCTGAAGGCATCAGAGAAGAGAGAGCGGTTTCCCACCGCAGCACGAGCTGCTGCATCAACTGTCTGTCCAAGAGAGTGAGGCAAAAACCAGTGCAGTCAGTGTGCACGAAAGTTAGCAGAACATGCGTTGACTGCTCACTTTGCAGAGTTTACATGGATGCTAACTGGATTTGACAACATTGCTCGGTAAGTTTGTGCAAACAACTCTTCAAACTGTCACGCTAATCCACGTTTAGACACCTTTCAGGGGTTGCGTTGATCGCGAGTGTGGTTTGTTTGTAAAGTTGCTCACAGTGTCAGCGGTTTCCAAAATTGTCTAGTAACCCCGAAAGTCACCCAAAAAACAAGCTTAAAGTACATTTGTTGCATTTACTTGGGTTTGTCCTGTACTCAAAAACTGTAGGTGAAGTGTTGTTGTTTGCTTGACTCCATTTCAGCAGAAAATGACCAACGCTTAAACTCATAGCAGAAACATAATATTACCAAATGGGGTTCAAGGCGGTTTTTATACGTCTTTGGGGTCTTTTTGTGTATAAAAGCTTTACAACTATTATCTGATATTTGTGTTTGTTTTTTTGCTGCGAAGTGCATTGCTTTTTAAGAATGCTAAGCCACTGACAGTTTGTTTGTGTTTATTTGTAATGGATAGTAGCAACCATTATGGTCATTAAGGTGTATTTTTGCTTAAGAAGCACCTTCATTGTTACGTTTGTTTGTTTTAACAGTTATGTGTCATTGGTGCATGTTATTTTGCTTTTTGTTTGACAGGTCAGGTTATTGTTTACCTTGACAGACCTCTAGACATCCCTTGGGCACTGTGACCCTTTTGTGTGTGATGTTGCAGTGAAGGTTGCTTTAGATTAAAGAGATCCACATGGAAATGAAATAAAGAGATACAGCTCAGATGAATCAGATCCAGATCAGAAGAATCACTAACAGAAGGGAATCTTGTCAGGTCTGACAGATGGGCAATTTATGAAAAAATTCCAGTCCATAAGGCACATAATAATCATACAATAATACCATATTTACAGTGTCAAGTGTGAGGCCACAAACATAAAAGACCACCATGCTTACAACCTTAAAATATAGGCTGGAATGGACTAGATTATTTTAACTTTTATCCAAATTGATAGTATTTGCGTTTCCCATGTTTACTATTTTGACCTTGAATAGAGGGCATATTATGCCGTTGGTGAAGAGGTGTGGCGATTTTTGAAATTAATCTGTAGCAGATAGGGATGGGAGACAGGTTGTTCTTGTTCATCCTCACTTCCAGGATCCTGTTAGGTGCTACTCCTGACTTTGTCTTGATGACATCGCCGCCTTTCAAGTGTCTTGTAGAGGAGTGTTAATTGTGGCCATAATTGACCTTTGATCTTCAAACATGTAGCAATTGTGGAATAGGACTACATGTTTTTCAAGTTGCATGCTGCACTTTGTTTAAAAATGAAAGGTTTGGTTTAAGAGATATTCTCAATGCATTTCAATGTCAAATGTTAAGAAGAATTTAAATACTGCATTGGATGGAATATGTACTGTGTTGTAATTGCAGTGCACATGCATGTGGGCACCTGCCTACCAACAAAACTAGGATCAACTCATAAAAACATTGCTCCATAGAACTACTGGTGGTCAAAACCTTAGGCTTTCTGGGAATTAAGTGGCTAAAAACAATGAATACTTATTATAAGTCTTAATTGTGGTTAGGCTAAGGCTTATATTCTGTGATTGCCAAATGATTACACAAGTCTATTGGATTTGAGCCACACAGCGACAAGTAGGTTGGACATCAAAACATGTTTAACTGATGGCCAAGGTTCACAATGAAAGTTTGCACCAGCGTCTTATACACAAGGCTCGCCATTATTTCTACTGTCATGGTTCACTTTTGTTACGCCTCTTTCTGTTGTGATAGACCCACATTCACAAATACTGGCACTAATTCACACAGCTCGGATTTCTTTCTTCTTTTGAGCCATCTTTCAAGTGCAAATACACACCATTCACACTGTCAACGTCCAGCGTGAAGATACAGTCACCCCTTTTTGAGTCAGCCCTCTCCCTCTGTTGTTACACTAACAGATACTCACACCATAGAGCCCCTCTCTCCCTCTGTTTCTCACTCTGCACTTTCCATTGGCGGCGCTCTCTGCCCTGCCCTCTAATCAAAGCCATATGCTCTCCAGGTCCTTCGCATGAAAAGTCTTTTCTGTTAGCAGCGTAGCCAGGCTCTCAGTTTGTTTCTTCCAGAGGCAGAATATGTTGAAAAGAAAAAGTAACCTGCAACAGATTGCATGCTGATCTTGCATCCTTTTAACTATCTTCTCTTAACTGTCTGTTTTGTCTCAGGAGCGATTGAAGTTGGAAATGGGAAGGCGGATACTTTATTTTCCTTAAAACCATCCGTGTTGTTGTTTCATTATTTATGAGCTCTCCCAGTGGCTGGTTTGATCATATCTCCACGAATGGCCTTGATCTTCCTTGACACATCAGTGTTTCAGATGTTCAGGGCTTGTAGGTTCATATCGCCTCTTCAGATCATTCTTTATTATAAAAGAAAAACAAAAAAACATGCTGCCATGGAGGTCTACATAGGGATGCTATTGTTATGACTCATTTTGGGTCATTGATATTAAAATAATCAATCTTCAAGTAATACAAAAAATCTCTTGGAATTTTACAGTCCAGCAGATGGAAAGCTGTTTTCCCTGGGTTTGGTTCGACACTGGGTTTGGATCAATTTGAGCTCTTTGAATCGAGATGCTCTTTGAATCAAGATGCACATGACTTCAGTTTTAGAGTAGTTTTTCCCTTTTATGTTTCTAAGCACATGACGTTTTTCCTTACTTCCAAGCTGCACTATTTATTTATTTAATCGTTTATTTGAACCGAGACAATGCACATTGATGAACACTTGATGAACACTAATGCATGTTTTTTTGTAGCTTCTCAGTGCAGCTAGGTGCCTTCTCCTCTGCCAAAGCCCCTCTTACCTGTGGGGTTCCCGGGGGCTCGATTCTTGGCCCCATCCTCTTTTTATTGTACATACTGCCCCTAGGTTCAATTCTCACAAAACACAATATTCCCTTCCACTGCTACGCCGGCGATGTACAGATCTATCTGCCTCTCAAAGCAAATGTCAAAAACTCACTACAGCAGTTGATGGACTGCTTAACAGAGATGAAATCCTGGCTGAGCAAAAACTTTCTCAACCTCAACGAGAGCAAGACTGAGGTCATCTTTTTTGGACCCCAACCTCCAGCCTCTCCGGTTGATATTCTGGGCTCTCTCAATGAAAACATCCTCCCCTCTGTCATGAACCTTGGAGTGACCTTCACTAGCACTTTTAAATTTGACAAGCAGGTCAGCACCGTAGTCAAATCCTGCTTTTTTTAGATGAGACTATTGGCCAAAACCAAGTCGTATTTATCTTTTAAAGACCTAGAAAATGCCTTTGTTACCTAGAGACAGGGAATCCCCCTTAGTAGGTGGTTTTTTTGTGATCTGCGTCGTGATCAGTCTGTGGGTCTCCTCGACTCCAGTGCGCATCTCCCTGGGAAAACCTAGTCTTGCAGGAGGAGGTAATTTCGTCCGAGTAACACCTTATCCGAGGGTTTGACTTCATATGGCCCTAACAGGGTGGAGTTATCAAATTCCAGTTGAGTTTCTTACCAAGATCCTTGTTTTGTGCACGTTAGGTGGCGTTTTACGTGAAATTGTGTCCCCATAGAGGAGAAACGTGAAATGTACAGCAACGAAAATATAAAATGCGCGGTACAACCTTTACGAACATACGACGAGTCAAAGAAGACGATATAGTACCATAAATAGAAACAATACATAATTTTACAGTACAAGAATTACAACATACAGTCCTCCCTATGCCTACCTTTTAATCGAGTTTCGAATTTTTAGGCCGTATAAATGGTAAAGTTTAGTTTAGTTAAAATAAATATTTACTGTAATTTTCCTAGAAACCCAAGCCCTCGATTTACAAGACATGTGAGTCATTGTAACCATTATTGTTTGTGTAATGATGGTAGTGTTATTTTCGTGTTATTTAATGTTTGTACTAATAATTTTTTGGTGTCCCTTTTCAGTCCTCAGCACGAGGCGAGACTGATCTTCCGGTCCTCTCTTCACAAAGTAATTCGTCATCTAAATTTTTGGGGATCCAGCCAGCTGGGAGTGGTACCTCCCGTCCTCACAAGTCTCGCGATCCGTCGACGACGGCTTCACGAGCCACGGGAGCCCAAAACTCGACCAAGAACCCGTGATAGTCGTCGTCGACCAAGTCGGCTCGGAATTCGAGACGGACACAATCGCTACCTCCTAAGACGATATATCCGGCCGCGGTCGGGTAACACGAAATTTTTGTTTATTTTCCTCAAAGTTTAGTTAAGCCTTGGCTTAACTGGTCACATCACTCGGGTCTTAACCCACTACAACCCAGTGCAAAAAACACCGTCCAGTCTTCTGCACGTCGACGCAAACCTGATTACGACGTCCGCAATATTAACGTCGGACAGGTATGGGTGCAATATGCTCGCAACGCTCATTAGGTCGAAC
>NW_011334331.1:161351-178773 GCF_000735185.1 Notothenia coriiceps
CACACACCACAACACACACACACACAACACACACACACAACACACACACACACACACACATGGTCATATAGAAAGAAGTTGCGTGGATAACATTACGTTCGTCGTGTGTCGTTTCCCACTAGACCCCCCATACTATAGTACTTAAGCGTTTTGTGTATTTTCTAATCCGAACCCCTTAAGGTTTAGTACGTAATGCAGGGGAATGGTTATGAGTGCTTCCGTGTATGTTTCCTATGTAAAAAACGTTGTAACCCCCAGCCCAATCGGCGTCCAGCCGATCCACCCGAGTCACCGAAGTGTCTCGGAGTCAGTGTCCTCTCCTCAGTCAATAAAAAATACCTCTTCAACTAAAACGTAACTCCACATAAATGCCATCAAATCGCTAGATTTTCAAAAAATATTTAAACCCCCTAAGAAAAAAAAAAGTGTTACGCTTTGTCCTTTGTACTAGTGCACAAAAACCGATTTTCGATTACGGACACCCCTGTTAAATTGAATAAAAGTCCACAGGTACCTCCGAATTTATCATGTTATCCGAAGTGTCTTGTCGTACCATTCGTAGGTTCTTACAAGTACGTAAGGAATTAAAAGGAGTTAGGGGGGGTATTTGTACAGAAAAAGGGTGAAAGATGAAAGAATTATCATTCTAAACGTCCGGTTCTCTAAATTTACAAATTTCATAGCAGGTGAGGGCCTTCAATTCCAAGGAGGATTAGTTGTCAATTTCGTTAAAGTGGGTTTAAGGAGACCGTTTATTGACCGATTGAGGTTGAGGCCGCTCGCGTCTCTCTCCGACGGTAATTGAAGGACTAGAATCAACTTTACTCGAAGTTGCTTTCGTCGCGCTCGTTTACACCCTTCGTGTATCCCGCTGGATAACTTAATGATTATATTTCGAGGGACGGACCAGAGGGAGGGTTGACGAAGTAACACCTTCATGCGCATTTAGGTACCTTCTAATTCTAGACTCTCGGTGTATCGAGATTCAGAAAATATCGGTGAACCTTTTTTTAGAAAATTGGTCTTTAATACTCATTCGTCTTACAAACGACCTATTCCCTTCATTATTTATTCCGTTTTGAAAGATGTTGTAATACTTGTATTTTCTTCACACTAAATTGTGCAATGTCGTGTTTCGCGGGAAAATAAGTAAGGGAATAGCGTCTTTTCGTAAGAGGAATGAGTCATAAAGGACCATTTTCTAAAAAAAGGGGTTGTCACCATGATGTTTCTGAATTCGTTGAAAACCGAGAGTCTAGAATTTACGAAGGTCACTAAATCGCCATTGAAGGTGTTACTTCGTCACCTCTCTGTCCGTCTCAAAATATAATATTGGAAGTTAATCACAGCGGATAAGAGGGTGTGTAAACCGACACAAAGCAATTGATAAAGTTATTTTAGTCCTTCATTTACCGTCGGGATGGTGTTTTATTACACTCGAACCTCAAATCGTCAAATAAACGTCTCCTTAACCACTTTAACGGAAGATTGGAAACGTATCGTCCTATGAACTTGAGCGCTCAACCTCGGATGCAAATTTTGTAAATTTTAGAAACCGACCCGTTTAAGGGAGAATGATAATTCTTTCATCTTCACCTTTCTCTTCGTTTACAATACCCTACTCTTGTTAATTTCTTACTACTGTGAAGACTACGAGATGGGTTACGACAAGACTTGTGGGGATAACAGTCGACTAAATTCGGGTACGTCAGGATTTATTCAATTTAAAGTGTTTCCGTAGATTCGGAAAATTCGGTTTTGTGAACTTAGTACAGACGGAAAGCGTATTTTTTTTTTTTTTTCTACACACACACACACACACACACACACACACACACACACACACACACACACACACACACACACACACACACACACACACACACACACACACACACACCTTCGTATGATTTCACAGCAGGGAAAAGCTTCCTCTACAATCTTTTATTTCCTTGCTTATTTATTTCTCTTCCATCTCACTGTGCCCTTTCCCCCCCCCCAGCTTACATCCTCTGTTTAGTTTAACGATTCCTCTACTTTCCTTTTTAGAACTGTGACTTAATAACATTACTGTATTTAACCCCACAATTCAAGAAAAGAGAGAAAAAATAACATTTGCCAACATATTTTCTATCCGTAACAAAAAATATAACAGTTGTACCGGTCCACTATCCTATTTGATTGTTGCAGAATAATTAGCATAATATATTAGCTATGACAAATTAGCAAACTGTTACTTCATATATTGACTCATTTACACAATAATCCACAAAAATGTCTGCAATAGAAGAAATATATAAATCAAAAAATAGATTTTTTTAAATGCTACATTTCTGTGTCTTAGCTGAGCTTCCTTAGAGAAAGACAGACTGAACTCACACTTTGGTCAAAGCTTCCATGCCCTTGAAGACATCTTTGGGCAGCGTCTCAAGGTTGTTGTAAGCCAGACTCCTAAACAACAAAAAGAAAAGGTGATTGAGTTAGGGGTAGAGTTATTGCACTGTGTCATAGGCTTTCTATTCCTTCTGATAACTGGATTGCCTTAAGCAGAAAAAGGCTAAACTAATCAAACAAAATAAGAAGCATCCAAATGTTAGGGAGGCACAAGTCAGAGCCACATTGCCCTGACAATACTTAAGGACATGGTACGATAATGTAACAGTTGTCAAAAAGGTGAAGTGGTGAAATGGAGGAAAAAATCCATCTTTCTCAAGAGGATGAAATCTCTACCAATTAGTTAGAAACCTACCATCTGACCTGATAAGCACATTTCATTTGTAAGTGAAAAACTGAACTCTAAACCAGAAAGAGATGTGAATGAAATGAAATGTCAGCGTGATTCAACACTGCATTATTTATCTGAGACTCAGTTTTCCAGAGGGAGAAGCCATTTTGCTTTGAAAATGTGCAAAAATGCACTCTCCAAACAGATGGGGATGGGGCAAAATGGACAAGATTCCAGCCTGTACTATTTAATAATATATTAACGGTATGTGAAGTATTTAAAATGACCTCTCATAATGCATTTATTCATCAATTTAAACATAAAAGTGTGTTGACCTCTTAAACAAAGGAATGTATGCATGAAACGGGAAATGAGCAGTTCATGTGTGGCGGAATATCACTTTTTTTGAGTTGTGTATGGACAAATATAAATACTAAATCTTAGTTGGCATTTGTAGATAGAAAACACAAACCAGCACCTTAAAAGTTAACAAATTCATCCAAATGTCATCAGCCAATTAAGTGGGCGTAATCTCTGGCTATCAGTCTCATACAGATATAGGTTGGACGGGGCATGTTGCTACACCTACTGGTAGGTTCAAAAAGCCGGTCAACATCTATTCAAAAAGTTGACAAGAACACAAGATGACGACAACCTCTAGCAGCCACAATCAAGCCGGGAAGAGGAGGTTGTCAGGTCATGTATGGTATGTATTTAAAGGGCACCCAAAGAAAGGGAACCCAAAGGGGTGTTGGGTGGATGGAGTTATCAAATAAACACAGGACTTACTCATGTCATTGAATGGGCTGATAACTTTCATATCAGGTGACTTACTCTTTAGTTTCCCACAAAAAAAGGAAGTGCAAAAACTAAAAGCTGGTTTGGATTTACAAAGGATTATATGCTGGGTTAGTTCTCGGTCAGGAGCAGTGCCTACCTGGAGTCACAGCTGGTTGCCAGGAAACTTGACCTTGATATTCATCTTTGAAGAAGTCACTGCTCGGAAACTTAAACCCCCTTAAAATGTATCCCAGTTTACTTCCGTTTGTCTTTTTCTCCTTTGACAGAGCCACTAATGTTGTAACAATGACTCATATCCGTAGTTTTAAATGGTTCACCTAATTCACCTAAAGCACGGATTAATAAATGCTGATAAACTGTTATTTAATTTTGCTGCATTGCACTGCATGAGCTCAAATGTGTTAGGAACAAACTGTCTGTTTAGAAACAGATTATAGGTCACTTGGTGTGAGGTTACACTGCAGTTATATTTAGTCTTGACCTAGAGGTCAGCCCACTTTCTCAACTATCTTTAGTTTTGGCAAGGTTTGCATTTCAGGAATATTAGATCAGTCTTTGAAATACTCTGTTATAAACTGATATGTGTTCGTCCCTGTGGTGAGATTTGGATTAACAAGGTGTGCTATCTAAATACTACAAACACAGCTGCAGTACAAGCTATGCATAACTCATCACAATCACAATAGATGCCATAGAAGTCTAACAAATATAAAGTGACTCATTAGTGAAGCTATATGATGCTAAAATTAACAAAATGTGTGTAAAGACAGATATATGGAATGTATTTCTTTTTTACCTCAAAACATCTTAAAAGGGAAATATTGTCATTTTTACTCCACAACATGTATAGGACAGTTTTAGCAACGTTGCATATTTGTATTATTAATACAACATTTAAATCAATGAGTACATTTCAGTATATAGGTTTAGTTACCCTACAGCATTTAAAGTGACTAAAAGTAATTCCGTTTAACATAATAATGCATTAATAGTTAAAGTCAAGTACAAATATATATTTTATTATGAAATGGGCTATTCTGTACTTTGAGTTAGTGTTCATACTTCTAAACTTTTACTCAAGTATGATATTGATTACATTTCACTTGGCACAGAGGAATTTTACACTGTATTATTACTACTTTTACTTTAGTTGAAGCCAAGGTCTAGTTTAGCTTTTAGTTAAATACTTCCTCCACCATTGTCTAAGGATGTGTGACATCCAGATATGCACTTCAGTAACCTGATCCAGTTTCCACCTTCATCCACTAACCTTGGACATCCCCACTGGCAGCACTTCTGCCTGCCTCTGCATTTCAGACAGTGACAAAGTGATAGACACAGAGGAAGAGGAAATTGATGCACAGTTTATGTAAGGATACCATGAATACTCATATCCCCTTACCTTAGAAAATACTTAAACAAAGAATATGAAAAATGGAGAGAGAAGAAAGAAAGAAGGAACCAATAAAATAAGGAAAGTTCCCTTTGACTGGAACAAATGATACATTAAGTAAAGAAGAAAGGGGGAAGATATTTTCCAGTTTTCCAACATGGCCACCACAGAAGCAAAAATACTTACAGATGAATCAGCGATTTCAGTCCCCGGAAAGCATATGGAGATATCGATGCGATTCTGTTATTTTCAATAAATCTGTGAATGAGAATAATTGTATTAGCATTCGACAGATTAGGATTAACACTATGTAATTATCCTTTACACAAATCAAATGTATTGTACTTAAAAGTGAAACCCTTTAACGTTATACATCTCATATTCCTTTGCAATTGTGATCACAGCAGTTACTGAATTGTTGTGTAAACCTGAGCCCTGTTATAATTATACATTAAACATAGCATGAAGCAAGGATACAGATTCATGGGAAAATGACAGAATGAATTATATTTAAGAAATGCACTATATAATCAAACATGTGCTTCCAATTAGGTTGGGTTTTACATGAGGTAAGCAAACGTAATAATAGGGATAAACGTTGGAAATGAACCTCCCAATCAGTCAACATAAACAAAATAAAACTGTATGGAGGCTTTAAATTGACAGCATGCCGCCAAAATAATATGTATGTAAACATTCGTACTGTATTACAGAAAAAGGTTTCAAATTGGATTGTAAAGTTGTGATTGATTTTTATTTTTGTATTCCAGTCAGCTTTTATTAGCACAACACAAGTATGCAACTGGAGAACAGCGTGTGTATTTTACAATCCTTCACCACACCAATGCATGTCAAACTTATAAATTATAGATAAATACTTACAGATATTCAAGATGTGGTAAACCCAGGAAGGCATCCTCATCAATAAAATCAAGTGTATTCGCTGTGAACAAACTAAGAAGAAACAACAACATGTTAGAATAGTACAATCATAGGTTTCATTACAGTTTCCACATATCTCCAACAGCATATCTTTACTTTTCTGATTCACAAATCAAAGGTGGACTGGGTTGAACTTGGAAATATATTATCAGTTGGGAATACATTTTAAGATTTGGTTATTCAGTTTGTTACAGGGTATCTTTATTTACAACAAACTTTAACTGTGAAGCAGATCTTTTAGCAATTTACCCCAATGGATCTTTTAAAAAATGTCTATGATGCTAACATTGGTTTTGCCCATAACGAACATGGATATAAAAAGGTTGCTCTTTCCTCCTTCTATTACTTTGGTTTAATAGGAAGAGTCTGGGCTCCACAGTTAACTGTATTGTTGAATCAGTTTTATTTTATATGAAACCCCTTCCAGAAAAGTCTTATTACATTCCCAAACACAATGGAAAATGTTCCCTTTGACTGGGCACACAAAAAAAACAATGTACCTCATGTGTTAGGATAAAGGTTGTGATTTACTACTTATATCAGTAACTCAAAGTTCAAAACAGAGGAAAGGTCAGAGTAACTGTAAGAGACAACATCGTCTTTCAGCTTTCCTGCCCACAGTATTGAAGTTAAGATTGAATTAAATGAATAAAAGAGAAATGACTCCTACATGTTTTTCATGAAATTAATGAAAGAGGGTCATGGATTTCTCTTCCCACGTCTTTCCGAGTCACCCTTTGAACTAATGTAGGCAAAGTGTCCAAAAAGAATATACCTGTATATTGTGCACCACACTGCATCTTATTATTTGATAAACTGAAGCACTTTAAATCCAGTGGAAGAGTTTGGTTGAATAATAATTTGAAAACTGGATATCTGATTTTGTAGCGAAACTCTTCCTGTTTATTCTTTACTGCCTGCTCACACAATCCAGTGATTGATTAAGTGCTCTAATGGAGGTTAAGATGCTCCAGGTCACCTTGACAGTAAATAATGACAGAGGGGACAACACCACTTTAACTGCCGCCTAGTTAAATTCACCCTCCTTCTGTTCACCAGCCTCCATGCAAACCTAGACTGATTAAGTGTCATCTGAGCATATGGAAGAACTGGTGCCAAGAAAAATATTTTACTGAGCAAAAGTGATGCACAGTGTGCTGTTATGTGCAATAAACTGAAACCAGTGTGATTACAGAGCACAGTTAAGCCTGACCTTACTGTTCATTTGTGGGTTTGGAACAACAAATGACCCAACAGACTCTAAATATCTATAATAATTGATGTCATTTGTCAGAGAAATTGCGAGATAAACTCCATAATTATGTGTGCTGTTATGATTTTACTGTCTTTCATTTTTTTTCAAGTGCTATTTTGGGAGGGGGAAAAAAAAAGATGTTCATTATTTAAACACACACATAGCTCCTCTCTTCCCAGCCTCTGCTGTGTTTGGCTGTAGCCATGTGGTCTATTGCATAATCCTGACACCATTACAGAGAAGTCCCCTTTAAATATGCTTATCAGCCTCTAGGCTAGTCCCCCTATTGTTTGATTCTGTAAAAAACTGAGAAAGGATTAACAGACAGACAGACAGACAGGCAGGCAGGCAAACAGACAGACAGACAGGCAGACAAATAAAAAGACAAACGGATACTCACAGTAGTTGCAGAGCAGGAGTGTGAACAAAGCTTGCTCCAACGATTTCATTAAATCCAGACTTGACAAAAGATCTAAATGAATGGAAAGGGGATTTATCCAAAAGTATTAAAAAGATGAGACTTGTGTAGCCTCCACTGAAAACTGATTATTTCCAGACAATTCACAAAAAGAACAATACAATAAAGAGAGTATTGCAGGGCCACTTACAGTGAAACTACGTCGGACGGGAACGTATGAGGCACCGATCGGACATTTTCACACAGGGCATTGTCTTTGGTGCAGGTACATCCAACCGGACATCTGGGCGGCCTCACTCTCCGTCCTTCAGCAAAAAGCAGGCTGACAGCGGCGACCCAAACCAGGAGCATCCATCCCCCCTGTGCTCTGCCCGGGTATCCCATTCCTGCTGTCCCGGTCGATACTATCCCTCCAGCTCATGCGACTTCTCGGCAACAAAAAAAAACCGTAACCCCCGGATTTAAAAGTGCTTTCTAAGTTGTTTTTAAAAAAATGTATGTTTCTGTGTTGGTTAAAATGTTAGGATATGGTGTTGTTGCGCTCGGATGCAGGCTTGTGTCTATGCTTCTTGCGTCTCAATAGGAAGGCACCAGTCCAGCGGATTCGTTCTGCAAGGCGCAGGATTACCAATGCAGGACAGACGGGACATGAGAACAGTCTCAGATTTGTTTGTCATGAAAGATAATGATCTCAAATCATCTAAAAACACGCTGCCAAAGGTTGCACTTCTTATTCATTCTGCTGCTTACAAATAAGTTGTTTCACCAATGCAGCCATGAAAGGAAAACACAAATAAAAGCTTAAATTCCCGTGAGAGAAAGGAAGAAAGGAAGAGATGGAAGAGGCTGGGAGAGAGAAAGGGAGGGGGGGCCCTAGGTGCGCTTTTTTTTTTATCAGCAGTGCCAGCTATTATTTATGCGCGCCTCAGAGCCGTGCACGTTTAATGGGAAGCGGCTATTCATGAGGCTCTGTGCAAATGCACCTGCCTCACTCATTCACATGCTGAATATGTTCTTCTCTGTTTGGCATAATAATGATATGAGCTGTGAAAAGATGATGAGTTTATACCGTATGGTTCAAAATAAAGCTGGAATATTTGGCTAATTGGGTGATGCTGGCATAAATGGATGGTTAAGTATATGACAAAACACATAATACAATGCTTTATTTAATGGAAAACACATGATCCAAACCACAGCAATGAGTACATATTTCTACTTAAAAAAAAAAAAGTTTGAGTCATTCATATTCATTATGGCATTGGTTTCCCATAATCGCTTTCTCTTCAAACCCATATTGAATCCTTTGTTGCGTTCAATGGGTTGTGGAGAAGTCATGTAACACTGGACTTCTATTCCCAGACCGGGGTGAACTTTCACCCCAGTCACCCGTAATAACCCAAAGACTCAATTATAGCCCACAGAAACATTCTAATAGCATAATACCCTCTTTATTTTCCCATCTACAAATCAAACGCCCACATGCATCCTTTCTTGTCCCTCAGCGGAAATGAACAAACCACCGAGATGCCTTTGTTCCAAAACGAGAGTCAAAATCAGGCGTTGTAGCCTATTCGTCTGGGGGTTTATTTGTGTTCAATATGGCCTTGATTATTCATTTACCCATCATGTTATGTGATGATGGCTTGCCCTCCAGTTAATATACAAGAACAATGGGTGGATGGATGATGTATGGACTGTCAATACGCCAGATGAAAGAAATCAATATATGATGCCTCTTCTTGCTGGAATAACATAGAAGGACCTGACATTTCCAGAGGTGATTACTATGGGGGAATATACATTAGATTCAAAGGATCTATACAACAAATAGCACCCGTGGTCAATTTGATTGCACCTAAAAAAAACTGTGCCTATAGCCTATATCTCTTTATCATTTAGATATTGGGGCCAATGTGTTTTAGTGTGCGATTGTTACATTTGTCTGTGTATTGTTCTTGCAGTGTTTATGCTGCTCTTGTTTGCCCTTAAGAAATACATTTAATCTTAATTAGCCTTTTACTTTTACGACGTATATGTATCCTATATAATTAAATAAAAATGTGAAATAATCCCAGTTAGGAAAACAAACAAAAAGACCTACGATACAGTAACCTAGATCCATAATGTATTTTACCCAGAGATGTAAAGGGATTCCGTTTTCTGCATCTCATTCTGAAATCACAAAGTGTCCCCAATGACTCCTGCATTAATATTGAAAAAGAAACGGAGGCTGGCAGATACTTATTTTTAATCTCCTTTCAGAATAATGTATGACGTTACACCTTACGTCATCACACTGCGATTCACTGTTTCACGTCATCATATAGCGACAAACGTTTTATTTTGTAAACATTAGCAAACATTTCCTGTAGACTAAAGCAAGGACACTCATGGAAAGTCTTGTGAAGGTAACTTATCTTACAAAGCCGAAAATCCGTTTTTAATGCAAACATGTTTGGAGAAGATAGCGTTTCGTGTTTGTTGTTAGCATGCTACATTAGCCTACAGATGAGTTAGCCAGTTGCACACAGGGGTACTCTATTAATGTTCCCTGCACATTTCTACTAAATACTTTGCTAGTTACAGCTCTAAGCATATAGCAAGATTGTACTTCACTTTAGCTGCGAATTGAGTGCAATGACTAGTGACAAACCTTACCTCTCATGATGATTCCTGTGTGAATTGACTACAGAGGCAGCAGGACCCTAAAGCATCAAGTACTAAATAACACATGGCACCTTACGGATCTTCTTCTTCTTTGTGGCATTTTAAAGCGGATACATGAGTTCCTGTGTTTCCTCAGGTGCACGGAGGGGGCGGCTATGACTCCGACTTCAGTGACGATGATGGACAGGGGGAGTCCTCGGAAAGAGGCATTAAAAGGTAAGATTACATCCTTATATAGTGTCAGGAATATATACTTCAATTCATCTAAGTGTTGCTTGCCTGAACTGTGTTTAACTGGGAAACATTAGTCATATAGACTAATATACTGTGTTCATTCTACTACTTCTAGCTTGCATTGTGTCTGGTGTCGGAAAGACAACAAAATCCACTAACTTAAGCTTCTTTTGGTTGCTTTGTCAGGAAACGAGAGGATGAAATCTTACAGAAGCCATTCCAGAAAGGTCGAAACCCCCAGAAGGCTCACCGGAGTTTACACACACATGAAGTGGACAGGTACTGTGAAATTGAAGTGAAATAATAAGCATTTAGACACCTTCACTTAACTCACATTTTATTATGTTGCAGCTTTATGCTAAAAATCATCCCCCCCCCCTCTGTTCACACTTTTCCATCCATCTACATTCTAAACCTTGTAATGAGAAGTCAACAAAAAAAAAATCTGTACATTGGGTGTGACAGACTAGTTTTTCCACACTGCTGATAAATCCAATCCAATCCACTTTATTTCTATAGCACATATTAAAAACAGAGGGTTTACCAAAGTGCTTCACAGCAAACATAACATTATAATAAATTATAATATTACAATAATAGATAAAAGGCACACATAAGAAAATATCAAAGGCATACATAAGAATTAATACAAGGTACACAGAGTCTATGGACAGACAATAAAAGCATACAAATCGTTAAAACATAGCTCAAACCGACTTGAAAGCGAGGGAGAAGAGGTGGGTCTTTAGGCGGGACTTAAAAGTTTGGAGGGTGGGCGACAATTTGACATGGGGGGGGGGGGCAGGTCATTCCAGAGCCTGGGGGCTACCGCTGAGAAGGCTCGGTCTCCCCTGGTCCTTTTCTTGGTTTTAGGGACTACTAGCAGCAGCTGACCGGCCGACCTCACAGCCCTTGTGGGGGTGTACACCTTTAGGACGTCGGAGATGTACTGAGGGGCCAGCCCATTATGCGATTTAACAATAACATCTTAAAATGAACTCTAAAATGGACAGGAAGCCAGTGGAGGGAAGCCAGAATTGGTGTGATAAACCCCCCCCCCAAAGCACAAGGCTACGACCACCATGCTTCTCCGTTCGACGGGCATCGCTCAGGTTATAAATGGTGCCTGGTTTCTTCCAGGCATGACGCTTGGAATTGAGGCTAAGCAGTTCAATCTTGGTTTCATCAAACCAGAGAATCTTGTTTCTCACGGTCTAAGGTTTTCTCTGAAGAGAGGCTTCCGTCTGTCCACTCTGCCATGAAGCCCAGCTCGGTGGAGTGTTGCAGTGTTTCTTCAGAGGCAGAAATCTTTTACCTCTTTTCCCCAGATCTGTGCCTCAACACAAGCCTTTCTTCTCTAAGCTCTGCAGGCCATTCCTTCTATGTCATAACCTTTTGCTCCGATGTGCATTGCTAGCTGTGAGACCTTATATAGACAGGTTTGAGAAAATGGACTTACCACAGGTGAACGCCATCAAGGTGTAGAAATATCTTGAAGAGGATCAAGAGAAATGGCATGCACCTAAACTATATTTCAAATGTAATACCAAAGGGTCTGTGATAGTTACGTTTTTCATTTTGAATAATTTCCCCAAAATGTAATGTAACTCCTGAGTTCCCTGTGATTGTTCTCTCTTTGATCTCTGTTTCACTTTGGTTGTTCCAGACAACAGCTCTGCATTTTTTTAGCCAGCTTCCTAATACAGTTATATTTACAAGTTATAGTCCACTCTTTGATCAAGTTAACAAAATATATCATCTGGTTCATTCTGTTTTTCAGAGAGGAAGCCAGAAACAGAAGAGCCCACCTGATATCATTGAATGCTGTATCCTTTTTAAGTGTATAATTCATAGTTTTTGTGTGAAATGATAACATTAAATGTGTTACTTTCATGTTGTTCAAGTACATAGTTTTCTTTATTTAAAACGAAGGAATGCGAGACACTTTTTTTTGCCGTTCTTATTGTATAAAAATGTTAGCATTCAAAGAGAGAATGACCTTAAGCAGATGTCTCCAGTTTGAGCGACATAAGAAGTTTGTTGGTGACTACATACTTTATTATGGAGGACAGATGGCCGACTTCAAGCGCACGGCGTAAGTAATGTGTCTCACAGTCATGCTTCACTATCAGTCACCCAGCTGTCACTCTAGGCTAGGAATATGTGAACAGCAGCAGACCATTGGTTGCTCATTGTTTTCGACCAAAAGGCAGTGTTAAATTAAAAAAATTCCAAAGTAGTAAGTTTCTCTTGTATCTGCCTTCTCTTTGAATCTTTTATTTCTCTCACAGAGCCAAAGACAAAACAGATCACGATGTGCTGCGGGAGAATCATCGTTTCCTCTGGAAGGATGAGGACGAGGAAGACATGACATGGTGATCATTCATAAAAAAACTTTTAATAAAAGGCTGTTTTGATATTTGATATGCTTTGAGATATTGAGTTTTCTCTTGTATTTCTTCTCTCCAGGGAAAAAGAACTTGCCAGGAAGTATTATGACAAGCTGTTTAAAGAATACTGCATAGCTGACTTAAGCAGATACAAGGAAAACAAGGTGGGATGAAATGATCTATTGATTTAACTAATACCCAGTGTGAGCAGAAGCATAGCAGCAGTAGGAGTTTAGTTAATCTCAAACAATGTGACAGCACTTGCAGTACTGACGACAAGTGACTATTAGGAACACAGCAGCTCGACATTTTGTTGTCAAATCAGTAAAACATGAATTAAGCAGCCCGTTTCAGACAAGAAAGTAAATGACATTGTAGTGTGTTGTGTATCTCTGAGTCATGTAGACATAATCTAAATGATCACATGTGATGTGCTTCATTCAGGGTTCTTCAATTTCTTAATCGTTTTTGAAATGCTGCTTTTAGTGTTTTCCAGGTTAAGAATATGCATGGCATCGAATTTTCTCCCTGCAAAATGCTTATTTAACATAATCTGGAATTTTCCTTACACAATCGCATATGGAAAACTAAAATCAATAGCTTTTGAAAAAGAGTACATCTGTTCAACTAATGTACATTTATAGTAACAATTTAGATGAAACAGACTTTTCTACACGCTGTTAAAACCTCAGGCTCCTGTTAGTAAAAACACATTTTTCAGTCATTGTTAAATACCTGTGGAAAACAAAAAAGAAAATCTGGCTCTGGCATCTGTTTTTGAAAAGTGAATTCTGCTTTTAATAGCCTCCCGGGTAAAGTGTGGTGGTGGCAGCTGAGAAAAAAGGGTTGCATTGAGCACACCCAGAGAATAACAGGAAAGTAATGGATTAAATAGTGCGGACACCTCAGCCATCCCAGACACCGCCGCCAGGACTTGGCAAGACCAATGTTTGGGTTGTGCTCCAAAATCAGAGTAATAGTCCCACTGGTGGTGTCCTGAACAAAGATTAAAACTGCATAACTCAAACACTGATGTCCACCACCACTGAGCCATTTTAAGATGAATGTTAGGGGTATGATGTGATTTGGCAGCGGGCTCGGTCTCTAGCGTCCACTGGGCAATTCTGGTTTGAGTCCAGGCTTTTAAAAAAGGACAATATGTTAAACTCTGGGCCAGTGTACTTATGGCTTCATAACTGCAAATCGACCCTGTGCTCAAATGTATTTCCAGTCTGAAAGTGTTGAAGAGAGTCTCTGAATATTCACACCATCGGTTCACTCAAAACTTGCTACAGAAATCGCTCACACATTATTCATATTTGTATGATTATTGCATATGCAGAGAGAAGTGAATTGTTGATAAGTATGTAAATGCAGTGTGACAGCATGCAGATGAATCACACAATGTGCTATGAGATTTATGTGAAGGCAGAATCCTAACGACTAAACACAGAATACATGAAGATAATTTTCAGCAATATTTACATGAAATGTGTTAAATCAGTGGAATTGCTTTAAAAAATAAGGTTTGCTTTGAGCCAATAATTTTGTATTACTGTAGATTAATTTTGATGTAGTCCTTTCAGAGCCTGCCTGACATCAAAACTAATGACTATTCAAACACAGGACAAACACTGAGTTATCAATAGTTTCCTGAAATTCGGTTTTTACATTTTATACATCAATTTAAGGGGGTAACTTTAATTTATGCTTTATGCTTTTTTAACAGTTTGGATTTCGTTGGCGGACTGAGGAGGAAGTTGTTTCCGGCAAAGGTATGACATAACCAAACATGATCTTAATATCAAGCTTATGCTCTTCGTCATGTTTCATTTGTATGCTAACTGCTTAAACTGAATACTATGACAGTGAGCATGTAGTACATTCTGTATGGCATCAGTATTTAATATGGATTTGGGGCACATCTAAGCTTCTCCTACCAACATGCCCACACAACACTTCCTGACCCTCTCCACTAGATGGCGACAGAGATTTACAGAGCCATATACACAGCAGTACTTAACACGCAGTGGAAACTTCCTAACACAACTTTATCCACATGTACGATTATACAAATATGGTTGTTTTACTTTCATATTTATTGATTTGTCAAAATGTCCTAACAAATATTTAATATATGTGATTTGACCCTTGAGTTTGTGGCACTATTCTGCATCGATATGTGTTCATTCACGCCAAAAGGTCCCTTACACTTAACATTTTAGCTTGCTGTTTATGTCTCACACCCAAAGAGAAACCTCATTTTACCTCTGCACTTCTGAGGAAGCATACTTTGACAGTTTGGCAGCCCTTTGATGATTACTTGTGGAGGATTAGTACAACACTTCTCTGTCTCCTGCTCCTCCGTGTGACACTGACAGATATAGATAGGTTTACCTTCAGGGACAATATCAGCAACTCTCCGAGGGTGGGATGAGGTTGCGCTTCACTCCTGACCATCTCTGACGTTCCTGCAGTTGGGGCAAGTATTCTTTGACCCACCTTTTCCAGAACAAGTCCGACATGTACTGAACCTGCTTTCAGCGCCTGCGGGCATACATGTCCGCCTTTTGAAAATTTCCTGGTGGTAAAGAAGGTAAGGTTTTTAACTGCAACAGGTCGGCGACCAAAAACTACTATAATCGATTGCGGAACACCACCAAAAGCAAAAAAAACAACTGTTACAATTATGCGGCTGTCGTTGTCTGTTGTTGTTCTCAGCGACTTCTTTCCTGACCTCCGGACGATTTCACTCAGACAAGATAATCTATTAAGGCAAATTTATATTTAATCTGTAAGATGGATGGCATATTATTGGATTATACTATATGCTTTATTGTGACGTTCTCATCTAAAGCGTTTCTGTCGGAGACAAAAGGTTGTATCATCTTTCAGGTTCTTATTATTAGTCTTAATTTAAGATTTGGTTATACTTTTTGTTTGTGAGACCGACTTTTTGTTCATAGGTAATTTATATAGTAGTAACATATAGTTATGCTAGGTTTTCGCGTTCATAGATAAGACATTTGTGATACATATTCTCCACGGTTGTATATTTGTGGTATTCACGTTTGCGGTTCACAGTGGGAGGATAGAAGGGTGGTGTGTTGGATGCGTCCACTCTGTTCCTAATATTACTCAGCCGGCGGGTAGAGTTGCGTACCACTGCCTCGCGGTTCGGTTCGGGTTAGGCTAATCAATTAGCTGTTTAGGCTAGATATTAATTTTGTATCCTTCCCTACATGATTGTGTGCAAAGTACCGAGGATGTGTGGTCGGAGCATTGTAATAAATCCGAATCCATATATATTATGGCTATTCATAGTCAATCTGTGATTGGTAATTAAGTGTTTGTCCCTTCTGTACACTGCTTAATATCGGAAACCATATTAGTTCAGGTACGCGCAACGTCAAGTACGTAGACATCAGAAGGAAGAAGAAAAAGACAATTATGCTCAGTATTCCAGTCAATCCAGGTTTTCCATGGTGGTGGATTCCGCGAGTTCCAGTTTTTATTTAGGAAAACCACACAGAAAGTCAGTTTTTCCTCATGTATAACAGCCATTTCCTACAGTGTCTCCATGTAGTCGTTGAGAAAGAGGTACAATCGGAAGAACATTATCTGTCTAGAATCAAATAAGCGCGGGACACTCACAACTCTAATACGTCGCACCAGAAACACAACTTACGACATTGACTTCGTGTTTAGGCGAGAAAACAGACCTTTCCAAACGTCTTGAAAAGGGTACTGGGTCCTTAAGTCTCCACGACACAACGAGTGATACTCTTGAAAATATAGTGGACCCTACTCCAACGCGAAGTGAAGGACTGGTAGAGACTGCAAGGACGTCAGACCCCGTTCATAAGAAACTGGGTGGAAAAGGTCTTGTTCAGGCTGTACATGACTTGGACGAAGGTCGCGGACGCCGTATGTACAGGCGAAAACTTTTAAAGGACCACCATTTCTTCCATTCCAAAAATTGACGTTGTCCACTAAACCACCAGTTACGGAGGTTCAGCAATCCTAGGCATCTACGGAATCAATTAACCGGCCGATAACTACTATCGAAGACGGAGTGTATTTCTTGCCACACTTCCGGGAGAAGCAGGTCCAAAACGTGTACAGTTTCACCTCAACTCCTGAAAAGCGCGTGACTGGACTAATTGGAGAGGGTCGTGGAGGTACCACTCTCGGTCATCCCCCCAATTTTCAGGTTAAACTAAGGAAAGACTTCTTCTGTAGTAACTAGGAAACTGACTAAGGTAACAAGTTACCGACAAGAGTCGAGTGCGAGACGAGGTTACTTCACAGGGGTAATAAGTCTTGCGGGTTTGAACTGGGGCAGAAACGATATTTCGCAGACTCACCGTAATTACTTTCTCAGGCACAGGTCCACTTTCACGGTGAAGTTAACACCTAACGAGCATACCGGTAACGTCCATTTTTACTGTGGCATGGAGAGTGATCCGAAGAAGATGAGAAGTGAACTTTGCCCTGTTTTTTATAGTGAGGTTGTAATCTTTACCAAGCAGGCCTACATTGAGAAAGTCTTCCATTTAGACGGTAAACAACCCTGTAACCGATTCGTGGACAA
>NW_011334331.1:178818-183322 GCF_000735185.1 Notothenia coriiceps
GAGGACTACCATACGAGTTCACGGAATTCACGGACGACATACACCAGGGTCCGAAGACTAGGGTATGTCTTCTCACCCTCGTGGTGTCGAAATATCTGACGTCTACACCAGGCACGAAGTCTAGTGCATGAGTTATCTCGACCACGACGGACTCTTAGCGCGGTCACATCGCTTAAACCGACACGAACCTCCAGGGTGCCATGAGTATTCTGATGATGTAAGGACCCATCGGACTCCGTTTCGACCGGGTGACAGTTTAGACTACAAGCTACCTCACATACAGTATATGTTTTATCTCACAACCTCCTACCTGAAATCGTCTGTCGACAAAACGACGGTGGTCCCCATATCCTACACCAGTGTGTAAAAGGAGTCAGACTTACAACAGTTAACCTCCCTACAAAACCCCCAATCCCTGTTATTGACGCAATGTACGACAAACCACCACACCTACGAACCTACACTCCTAATCCCCAGAACAAATACAACCCTACCGATTTGGTGCAGTTCGACAAACATTACGCAAAGCCGTTTCCGACTATCCGTAATGGAGCCATCCAGGAGATAGACGCCCGTCCCTGACTGGTCTCCCGCAACAGCGCGTTAATGGAACCGTCCGAGGATACGTAGCGACCACCCTGTGTTACGACAATAACAGCAACACTCATATGTGGTAAAACGTGTCGACTACGTGCAACTACACACTCCGTCAAACCGGCTACCAAGATTCCTTCTCTCAGAAACTCTCGGGACTGAGTTTCGTTTCTGGTTATTAGAACAATATTTACGACACCACGAGGGGTGAGAAAGACATACCTAGTCAATTCGACCTGTGATGTCGTCTTCTAGGGGGAGAGGAGGCTTTAATAGATTGACACCATCAATACCTGACACCACCGTCCATATAGCCCGCGTATTGTGGTCACCAGGACCTCCTCCGACTGTAAAGCGGTAATATAGAATTACACCAGGTGGTAGAAAACGGGGTCCTTTGGTCGAGTCTCCTGACAAATCCTTAGGATTAGCTGGGAGGATCGGCGCACTAACACCAGCGTCCTGGAGGAGGCTGACATTCCCACCATCACTGCCACCATTGCCCGAAACCAGCTCAGATGGACTGGCCATATTATCCGCATGCCTGACTCTCGCCTCCCAAAACAAGTCCTTTATTCCCAGCTTGTTAAAGGGAAACAGGCCCCTGGAGGCCAAAAGAAGAGGTACAAAGATAACATAAAAACAAACCTAAAGAAGTGCCACATAGACCTAAAAGCTTGGGAAGACATGGCAACAGACAGGGCGACCTTGAGAAACCTTGTCCGTGAGGGTGCTGCACTATACAATGATGACCTCTGCCATGCTGCACAAGACAAGCGCAGACTCAGGAAGGAGAGATCAACCACCAATCAGGTCCAACGCAAACCCTCCACCACTACATTCCCCTGTCCACACTGCACAAGAATAATCGGGTCCAGAATCGGCCTCTATGCCCACCTGAAGACCCACAAGGACCAAGAAGGAGGACAGTCATACTCGACTACGAGTGACCGCCGATGATGATGATGATATGTCCGCATCTGTAGCCTGTTCAGGGGCGCCATGGGTCCCATGAAAATATATCACATTGGTTACCTCAATTTCTTAATGTTCTAAAATAGTTTGGGCCCCTGTCAGTCACGGGCCCTTAGACTCGTCCTAACTTTTCACCCCCTTACGGCACCCCTGAGCCTCTTATTGTCTCATTATACTGCACTGTGAATGAATTACAAGTAAATATATAAGTCATCATGAACACAGTCCATCAGACAGAGGGTTGCTGTGCCTCCTGTTATCATTAACGGACGTCTCTTTAAAATGACCGCTCAGAGGAGAGGAGTTCTCATTTCTCTAACCGCCTGCTGCTTCCCCTCCTCTCTCCTCGGTTCCCCTCCTTGAGTCCTCCGCTCGCATCTCCTGCGGGCGGGACTAAGACAAGAGGATAGGAGTCGAGGAGGGGAGTCAAGGAGCGGATTTAGAGAAATGAGAAAGGGCCCTGATCTTATTGTCTAACCCCCAGTTTCCACCGGGTCCGTCTGCGCCGCGCTGTGCCGCAGCCACTCTAGTCAATGGGTGCTATTCCACTACACGCGCCGCGTTACGGCTCAGACGCGTCCCAGAAGCGTCCCAGAAGCGGCTCGGCGCAGCGCTTCTCTAAAATTAGGAGGAATCCTATTTTTGCCGCGGGGCAGCCGTAACGTAAGGTCGGGCAGGCAGCCCCCCCTTGCAGGAAGTGGAAAGGTGAGCATCCGGGCCAGGCCCATCCCCACATATACTAATTTAGCAGACCCCCCTCCTTCATCACAACACCTCCACTACGATACGCACAATGGACGACGAGGTTTTCATCATGGAAGTGGAAAAACACACTATTTTATATGATGTAACCAATGCTTACTACAATGACAACATCAGAAAGGACAAGGCCTGGTTTTTAGTCGCTGCAGTTTGTGGAGTGGAAGGTAACAACTACATATTAATGTTTTAAAGTTAATTAATACCCGAATTAACCCTTGTGCCCTCCTCGAATTTTCAACCTTCTTTAAAACATTAATATGTAGTTGTTACCTTCCACTCCACAAACTGCAGCNAATAACTATATATAGGAATATATAAGTATAAGCATAATATATAACATACATTAAATACATGCACAGCTTATCAAGCATAGAGCAGTAATATTTAGCACAGCCATGGAATGTAGCATAAAAAATAGCATTCATTAATGGGACGGAATGAATTTAAGTAATTCAAGAAATTAACTTCATTTCATTTATTAGATGGCGGGCGGGATGTGTGCAAAAAGGATGGAAGACTCTGAGGGTACAGTTCCGCAAGGAAGAAGCTTTTTGCTTTGGTATGCCGGGGCGCGGGGCGGGAAGATGTCCTGATTGGTTTGATTTGGTTCGGCCTTTGGGCGTGAGAAGAACGCCAAGCTCAGACACGCCCAGCTCAAGATTTTTTGATGCCTTGTAGTGTGAGAGCGGGCGTTAGGGAAAAAATGCCTAGGCTATATATTAAGACGGTGTCATCGGTGTCTGATTTATTAAAACAACACATTGTAATAGAGAAACAGCTTCCTTACGTTTCCTTAAATTGGTATATTTATGTATTTTGGGGCGTGGGGAATGAAGAGAAAAAAATATATGAGCATTTTATGAGCATGGGATTTTGACCCCTCATATAAACATAGCGCATAATGCTGTGCTATACTTTGCGGACACACGCCGTTGCCAAGCAACGCTTAATGTTTAGGTGTCCTTTGATAAGCAGGCAGTCCTATAATTATCTAGAACTATCTAGGTCTGATAGATTTGGACATAAACGCGAGTGAAGTCTAACCGGAGGCGAGAGAGAGATCAGATCAGCTGCTGCTGAAGGAGAACAGGCAGCTCTTCCGGATCAAAGCCCCCCTGTGACGGACCGTTGAGCGGAGCAAAATTAAATACACTGACCCCCAGTTTCCACTGGGTCCATCTGCGCCTCGCCGCGTCACGGCTGCGCCGCGGTTTTGGTCTAGCGCCATAACCCACGCTTCAGAAGCGCTTCAGAAGCGTTTCAGAAGCGTAGCGTCGTGCGTGCAGGCTCGCAGTTTTGTTATTGATTCGGGTTTAATTCGGATATTAATTAACTTTAAAACGTTAATATGTAGTTGTTACCTTCCACTCCACAAACTGCAGCGACTAAAAACCAGGCCTTGTCCTTTCTGATGTTGTCCTTGTAGTAAGCATTGGTTCATCATATAAAATAGTGTGTTTTTCCACTTCCATGATGAAAACCTCGTCGTCCATTGTGCGTATATTGTTGGTATTGTATGGGTNTCACCGTAGTCCAGCTGGGACAGGAATAAGCCAGAGACCAACCTTTTACGGGATGAAGTTGAAAAACAACATTTAAGTCTGTAAAGGAAGCCAAGAGTGAATTTCAATTTCTTTGTTAGAACTTCGATATGGTGTTCGAAGTTCAGATTACTGTCCAACCAAAAGCCAAGATATTTGTAGGTATCAACAAACTCAACAGAGACGCCATCAAGGGTGTCAATGGAGAGGCAAGAGGACGCTGACTTGGGAGCAAAAAGCATTGCTTTGGTTTTCTTACTGTTCAAAAGCAGTTTGGAATCAAGAAGTGCATGCTGCAGCGTGATAAAATCAGATTTTAAATTGGAAACGGCCATATCATATGGCCGTTTCCAATTTAAAATCTGATTTTATCACGCTGCAGCATGCACTTCTTGATTCCAAACTGCTTTTGAACAGTAAGAAAACCAAAGCAATGCNCGGCCCACATCGTCCGACCGGCCCACTTCAGTACCGGACCATCGGGATTCGTCCCGAATGTCCCGATGGCCAGTCCACCCCTGGATGGACTGCTTAACAGAGATCAAATCCTGGCTGAGCCAAAACTTCCTCACCCTCAACGAGAGCAAGACCGAGGTCATCTTTTTTGGACCCCGACCTCCAGCCTCTCCGGT
>NW_011334331.1:183342-191102 GCF_000735185.1 Notothenia coriiceps
GATTACAAATATTGTTTACATATAATAAAAAGAGCAAAGGCCCCAAAATAGAGCCCTGTGGAACTCCCTTCTCCAAGGTGACAGGGTCAGAGACAGTGCTACCCAACCTGACGCATTGAGTACGGTCGGTTAGATAACTCTGAAACCAGCAAATGGCATTATGACCGAAACGAGACACCAACATAACATTAGACATAATGTGGTGATCTCCAGTATCAAATGCTTTGGCTAGGTCAAAAAATTAGGTAACGCTGTCGATGACAAAGAGGGCTAACCTCTGTTCTAATGACCACAGCGTGATATGGGCCTAAGGAAGGTGCAGTTTTAGAGGTTGAAATTGTTTTTTTCTTCAAACAGTGAAGGAGAAAGAGAAGGGAAAGATTATGTCCTGGAATCAAGCACATGAGAGCAGGATCAAATGTTATCCTCCCCCAGGAGGCCTAACGTTTCCAGACATCTTGAAAAATGAGATCTACTCTTTGTCTGGTCCAGAAACATTTATGGCTCTGAAAAATGTATGATGAATAGTTGTGTATAAGGGAAAGAGAATTAAGTATTTAAGCTATAAAGGACACCTATAAACCAAATCGTAAAGAAGCCCTGTGGAGCTTTTTTGTCAACTAACAAAAGTTTCATATTGTTTTTAACTTAATTGCATCTTATTTTCTTGAGGTCTAGCAACATCACATGATTTCTTCCGCATAGAACATTTTTAAAGCTAATAAACAAGTGACCTCCTTTTAAAAAACACTTTTAGTTTAATCATCAAAGCCCATGCTATTTCTTTGTCATGTTTTGCAAATCAGAACGCAAGGTTACTATCTTCCAAAAAAAGGTCAATCTGTAAGGTATATTTTGTATAACCAAAATTGTAATGAGTTAAACGTATTGGAGCAGATGTACATGTTGGGTGGAAGGTATGCAGACTCTTTTTTCTTAGTCATGTTTTCCTGTGTTGTCCCTTCTGAGCAGTAGTCATGCTTTCAGGAGGGGGCCAAAGGTAATAGAGGCCATGCTTATTTTTGGTGGGCCTCCTGTCAAAGTAAATTGACTATGTTCTTGGCTTATGTACGTTTCCTGTCTTAAAAATTTTTTTTTACACGCATGCCACCACACACTCACAACAGGAATCAGGTTTGACTCATCTGTGTCACATTTACCTTTGTGAGTCAACCCTAAGCCTCCACTGTGACATTGAAATGATTGGCCTGCAGATAAATGCAATTCCATTATCTGTTTGATTTTCACCTGCTAACAAATGGTTGGGTTTGCATATTGTAATCAGTTTACCCTAGTATCCCGTTTAAAATCAAATACAATTGATGGATAATTTAAAGTGATATAGTCCAGGATGCTTTAAAAGATTTGATTTAGCATGGCTTGGGTTTCAATATAGTCAAGATTTGTATTTAAGGAGGAGGTTCTGTTGTGCCAGACTAAATAAATCGGCCTTGGAAAAGTAACTGTTAGCAGTGATGGCTAATTACACCTCAGCCCGCAAAGCTTTCAGATGATAGACTGCCAGTGCTTCTGTTTTTATTGCTTTAATGTGTGTATCTGTGAGCTAGTATACGGTTTAATAAATATCAGTATTTCTTAGTGTACTACAGAGGGAGACGGGTGTATTGCAGGGCTTTGCAAACATATAGTATGAAACATAATCTGAGCAGTATGTCATGCTCTCGGTCTGCTTAGTTAACAGGATTCAGTGGAGTAAATACAAGTTGCAAAATAGAGAGTGTTGAGCTTTAGGTCAGCAGTCTGAAGTGCTTTTTAATGGAAAAAACAGACATAAAAAAGGCTAGATATGATCCAGAGTCAGAGTTGGGACAGTGTTGTTGGAAAAATAAATATTTTGGAGACCAGTTGCTTTCCCCATATTGGAAGATATGCCTGTCTGGGGTCAGTGAGTGTGGATTGTTCAGTTTTTTTCTACACCTACGACCTTGTGGGGGGTGGTGAGCACTGTTGACTGCAAAACCGCACTGCTATCAAAAGCTTAATAACTATTTCACATGGTGTGGGCGTTTGGGCCAAACCAAACAAAGTATAGCATAGCACATAACTCTTAACATGAACTACTGTTTGTGTTACTTTTTTAGCATAGCATAGCTTTAGTTTGACATTGTGTGAAGTATGGCTATTTTCTTTCTTGTTTAGATTTGAATGACATAATAGATACTGATACTTTTGTCTGTATGCTATCCATAAAGCTGCAACTAGCCGGTTAGCTTAGCCTACATAAACACTGGACATTTGGGGAAACGGCTAGCCTGGCCATGTATAAAGGTAACAAAATCCACCTATCAGCACCTCACTCATTCACTAAATTCATTATATTTCATTTTTATTAAACTGTGTTTTAATATATCTAAGTACTTAGCCTTAAAAGGAGATGATGACAAGTCTGGATTGAATGTGTGTGTCACACTAATAAGTATTTTTGTACAAAATATTGTAAGCCGGTATTACTTTTAAAAGAGAAGCACTGTGGTTTTCCTCAGCTCAAGTCTGAAAGTGGTATTTATATTCTTATCTAAGGCACAGTAGCAATACAAAAAGCGTCATGAATGTCAAACAAGTCATTTAAAAATATTTAATTTATGTTAGAAAAAAATATATGCATAGGCTGAAGTGTGTACAATCTACTTGGCATGTGTTGTCCTGGCTTGGTCATAATACCCCATATAATTAAAACTTAAAAGCCCTGTTTCATAATATAGATGTACTGTATTGATCAACAGTGAATACAAAGTGAGAGATAGTACTAGCTTAGGTCACTTCCCCATTGACTTCAGTATGTTAATCATGCAGCCATCTGGTGGAATTAGCGTGCATTGACGTAGGAGGATGGTAGTTTCCTTTCTTAAAGAGTTTACTCAGCCAGTTTGTTGCCAGCTCTTTTCATTGAGCATGTGAGTATCACCTGAAGTGAGAGGATTCCCAATAACAACAAATAGGCATCTAACGGGCTAATGCCTATCACGTAGTGCAGTGACGATCTATGTGGTACTATTTTCTGCCCTCTGAGTAGGGCACCAGTAAAAGTGGAGTCATTTGCCTTCATGTGGGAAAAGTGGGGCCAGGGGGCTGAATACTATCAGAAAAAAAAGTGAATAGTTTCCTCACCTTGGTTATATTCAGTTTTCAACATTTATTTCGACAAAGAAGCTGCCTAGAAACACATTTCTTATTGAGTCCACTCTGTCAGGGTTTTGGTTTTAGTAGCTTGAGGGTCCACATTCACACTCTCCACCCCGCAACCTTCAAATGTATCACATTCTTTTATATTCGACATTGAGCTGCTTCTATGCAGCAGCCAGGGGATTTACATGCTTACGGAGAGACTGGCTGTCATGCCTTTGTGATTTACGTCACTGATGATGGTGAAGACGGGATTCCATCAGGTGTCCGAGCACCAGTAATTGCTCATGGCGTCACACTGGCCCAGAGTAGAAAACAATGGCCTTCTCCCAAGTCACACCCACTAAACACCAAGGATTTAAAAAAGGGATTTCCCTGGCATTTGCAGTTTCTATTCACTTATGACGTTTTAGGTTATTTAAAAAATAGCTTAAATACGTACATGTAGAAGCTTCCTAAGAATGACGTGTTGTTCAGAGATTTAATGGTCCAAAAGTGTTAATTGTTTAATGCAGTTGGTCCCACTATAGTTAGAGAATTAACAACTGTGAAACCTAGACAAAATATTACATTTTTGGGGGCTTACGCCATTTACTGTAGAATCATTCAGATAATAAACCAGAGTTTCAAAGTTTAGGGACTATGGGGTGTCAAAGCAATACAATTAAATGTTTCTGGCTTGCAAAGATAAGCATGTTGTGTCTTTAGGTCCAGAACAATAAATAAAAATACAGCTCAATATTCCTACTTATCTATCATCTCAATAGTTTATTTTTGTATAACCAAATCCAATGTTATGGCATCCCAAATAAACAAAGTCAACTTCCCAGGACTTGAGCCAGGAGTGCCTTTTTGTTCTGACGTCATAGGGCTCTAATCTGACACAGCATGCCTCACTTCACCTGGATGTTAGTGTGTCGAGTTTAGGCAGATGAGTTAAGGCGTAATTTCACCTCAGAGCAGGGAGAATTTCTTACCCCTTTGCCAAGAATGGACTGCTCTGACGCACTCGCTCCCTCTGTTACAATGTCAGGGAAACCCTAAGACCAGATCAATGCCACCTTAGGCTCCTCCAGGGATAATAGACAGGCTGTGCGGAGGCTGGAGGGAGGCCTGAGGGGATAAGGTGAGGCACAGACATGGAGATGAGAAGGAGCAGTGGGATAAGAAGGACGGAGTGGGGTGAAGGAGAGCAGCGGGGTTTGGAGGTTGCCTGACAGAATGTTAAGCCTTTGGAGATTTATAGCCTGCATTTCTCTATCCTAAAATAAAACATTTGCCTTTTTTGCTTTACCGAGATTTTTCTGTCTTTCTTTCTCTCACATGGTAATTCTTGACACACAATACTTTAGTCGCAGGGTTCTGTGGCTTTAAAAAAAAAAGTTAAACCTCTTACAAATTGGTTATCAAAAAACAGGAAATGTATTCTCATGTCTTACATTGCTGTAGATACTAGATAGATGGCCAAAAAGCACATGAATGTAAATATAATTGAATTATTTGTATGTATTCATACAGATCATAATATGCTCTGTTTTCTTCCAGGTCAGTTCCAGTGTGGAAACAAACGCTGCGAGAAAGAGGAAGGTCTTAAAAGCTGGGAGGTGAATTTTGCCTATGTGGAACACGGCGAGAAGAAAAATGCATTGGTCAAACTGAGTAAGCTAAAACACACATAATGTTTTAATTTCCCCTCTTCATTCTTTCTTAAGGAGTGTGTGTGCTTGCAGTTTTGAATGTGTGTGTTTGCGGGTTTATGTGTGCGTGTCTGCCTCTGTGTGGCTGCCTGGTGGGGGTTTCCATCCTAAGACGCAGCTCATAATAATCCTCCTTCAGGTATCATATTGCAGAAAATCCTGTTAGAATAATTACCGTAATTCAGAGAAAGACCCTTTGAACTCAGTCAAGCAGGAAATGACAGGCTTTTTAACAAGCTAGTGCAACAGGTCAAATCCAGACACCTTTCTCCTCATGAACACAATTTATTTTCCAATTTGTTATAATTCAAATCTTTTGACGGTCCCAATTGTTTTGTGTTTGATGAAACAGAATCTTGTGAATTTATTAAGGAACTACTTATAATTGTAGGGATTTTGGTGCACTGTGTTAATAAATATTAAATAATGAATGCATTTCTCAAAACACCTAGCATTACGATGCCAAAATAACATAAAATATAAAAAATAAAAAAAACAGGAGTTCAACAGGGATCTGTCCTTGGTCCTCTTAAGTTTATATATAAATAATTGACCAGATGTACATGATGGAAGAAGCATCCACCTTTATGCAGACAATACTGTTATAATGTATTTTGTAGAACCATTTCCTCAATGTACACATACTACTAGATTTGAAAGTATAACTTGTGTCTAATACTTATAATGACATCTTGATTATGTAACCTTATAACGAAGGAATACTAGTGTAAGAAATGCAATACTTAGACTCACAGCTCCTTTTCAAATTGCTGTTATAATAATGAAATGACATTAAAAGCAATGAAAACCTTTATAATGCCATGTTTTTTTAATATTCTAGGACTATGCCCTGAATGCTCTTTCAAACTCAACTACCACCACAAGTGAGTACCTTCGGGATATTTTTACATTAAAAAAAATTAGATCTTTTTGTTCGCGATGAGTGATTTTAGAGATTGTGGAGAGTGTGCACTTGCCTGATAGAAGTAGGGGAGGTCACCAAGGACAATCAGCACACATGATTTTGAAGCATGCCAGGGTTGAGGATTAAAACTATGATTGATGTCTGTTAAATGACCTTATGAGCCAGAGAGAATGATTATACATAAAATATTTTATATATGTAGCTTTGAGGTTGATTATAGATGGAAATCCGTACAAAGATGACCGTGATCCGGGAAAGTCTGTCATGAATTATTTCAGGCCAAGGCTTTTTACATTAAGTTAGGATTTTTAAAGTTGCTCTGAGTGTTCCAGTAGACTTCTTAACAAAATGCATGAAAAGCCTTCATCTGTTTGAAGTGCTAGAGAAGATTCATTCAAGCATATTACTAATACTCGGATAATTGGCTTCTTTATATTGGGAATAAGAGTTTGTTTCGTAATTCTGTGCGTAGGAGGAAAGAGGTGAAAGCGAAGCCCAAAAGGGTATTGGAGGAGAACCAGGAACAACCACAGAAAAAGAAGCAGAAGAAGAAGAAGAAGAAGAAGAGGTCGTCTTCACAATCCAAGAAGCAGAAACACAAGAGACACAGAGGTAAGACTCCTCTTTGCCAGCCAGATAAATGGTCCCATTAAAAAGGCAGTAATCTCATCAGATGGGAGCAGCCTGTGGGAGCAGCCCTGTTTATGTTTTTTCCCAGAAATGATATCATTTTTCTCTAGTGCTTGACATTATTACTTTGTAACGACTCCCTTTTGAGTCTAACCCATCTTATTATATAACTCTTTTTCTACAGACTGTTCAGCCTCCTCCAGCAGCTCAGAGGAGACGCAGTACTCGGACAAAGGTAGCCTTCATAACTCTTACGCTCACACACCTCTCCAAATACCTCCCCCCCCCTTTTTTAAAAACACACACATTGGACATTTTCTGATATACTCCCCCAGGTATCTAGGTCGAGGGAGGTCTGCCATTTCTCAACTGTCTTTCTCCCTATTCCTCTCAACTTTTTTGCCTTCTTCCTTTTCCTTGTCATTTTGCCCTTCACTGTGAGCAGCAGGAAATGAAGTATGTCTTTGCCCCCGTGTCCCTATTCTGTTTATTCCAGAACCTGGAAGGATTGATGGGTGGGCAGTGGCGTGTTTGTTTCATTCTTTCATAGGCGTTCTCTACATATGTTGATATAACCGCTGATGAAGTTTGAACCATTTTACAACATCATGTCATTTGTGTTTGGCAGTCCCCAATGTTTTTTTTGCATGCAGCTGTTTCTGAACCGTTTTAAAATACATATTCATAAATAATATTAGTTCTATACTATTTTTAAAACTCCAGCCATTCTTAATAGAAAATGCTCACTTTAGTCTAAACACGGTTTCATCTCCTGCTTCTTGCCACACTCAAAGGGAGGCATGCACTGATGGGATTTACTTGTTAAAGAAAGGTTTCAATATAGTGTTTCATTGGATAAATCACTGCTGGAGTTTAGTTTCTTCAAGGTAATGACAGACATGCAAAGCTTATTTCGAGAAACTCAAAGAAAATTTGAGTACATCGGATTTTTCTTTTGGCTCAAACGTCCACTTGTTTTTAAGTATGAACTGGTTAGATTTAGGTTGTCAAGGCCAGTGCCCATTTATTCATAATTAATATGCTAATAATTGTTGGGGAAATATTTTCCAAGGCCCATAACTTTGACCCAGTTTATCAGTTCATACTGTCCTGACTGAGCACACGCACCTGTAAGCTTGGCTGCTGTGCTCTCAGTGTTTCGTCTCCCTGTTCCTGCCTGTTGGCGTCAGCTGATAGGCGTTCTGATTCTATCTTGTTATGCAGCATGTTGATTATTCTCTCTGAACTAAATACATGGGTCTGGGGTAGAGTTCTTCAGAATTGACGTGGCAACTCTCCCGTGAAGTCAGAACCTCTGACTCTTTGACATGTCTTGTGAATTCTCCGGCCGAAGCTCCAAATAA
>NW_011334331.1:191147-197949 GCF_000735185.1 Notothenia coriiceps
GCAACAGTTGTAGGTTCTGCCATTGACAAGAGTTCAGGGTGAAGTGTAATGACCAGGGTTTTGTAGTGGAAGTGAAACCTGGATACACTGACAACGGTCGTAGTATCATTATATTTGCTTGTCTACTAGAATAAATAAATTACCGCTATTTCCGAATCCGGATAATGGTCGGTCATAGGGATAGCTAACTTCAACTGAACTAGTTGTAGCCGGAATAACGCCAGTTTTTGTATTATCTTTTCCTCCCTCCATATCATTTCTTTAATTTACTTTTTGTCCTACTTTTTACATTATTTAAATCCCATCCTTTTGTTATTTACGTATTAATTTTTTTTATATTCTATACCCAGTTAAAAGAAATGTACGAGTTATCGGCGATGAGAAAAAACCTTTCACTTTATGATATATATTTATCTATGTATACATGTGGTACATAACCGTTTACTATTATTATTATTATTATTTATATACCGGTATATTACTTATTCAAATCACAAATCAAATAAATAATCATCCCACAGCACCTGGTCAGGGGGTACGCTACTTGGACAGTTGTGTTTATGTCATTTACCACCGTCGAACAGTACCGATTAAAGGTCGAAACGGGCCGCCCTTATCATTATCTGTTGGGAATTTTACGTGTCTATACTACCGCTTTTTATATTACGTATTAACCTTATATTTGTAAACACTTGTGAATAAAATTTCACCTGAAAAAAAATGTAAGTATACAAGTGTGGACACAAACCCTTGAGCGAAACTTACAATAATCCCTAAAACAAGTTACCTTTTACAAGTACGTATTAGTCGTGACAAACTTCGACATGATACAGTTGTGTACAAATTAGCTAACGCAAAAACACATTTATAACCCGTCAACGCAAAGTATAATGGTGTTGGTGTTAGATAACATTATTGAACAAACCGCGAAGGTTAACTCAAAAAAGCGTTGTTCGTCAGGATTTTTTACATGTAACGTGTTTTGAAAACGGAAGAGCAATAAACGTTTATGGCATATTACGTAGTAAAGATAGAGAGTCTTAAACATAACTTACTTGTACATTTAAACAAAACCGGTGTAATTCCCTATAAAAATTGAGTTTGGTCAATTGTATACATGAAAAGATTAAGACGGTAAGTGTTAAAATCTGTCTTAGCGGTCTAATACTACCCTCACGTCTCTTAAGGTTCAAGTATCCAAAGTCGGAGTTATATAAACCCCTCTTAGAAGGATAAGGTTAGGGTTTTTGATAAAAGGTAGATGAGGTGGGAGAACCTGGGGGTTTGGGGAAGGGGGGAGGAGGGAAGACAGTTCGCTGACAACAATTGGGTGACAACTTTTTTTCCAACTACTATAAGCGAGAAGAAAAGGACTGAGTGGAATGAGTGTGATCATTCCACAAGTCAACCACACGCAGGCTGAAAAAGTTGCGGCGGATAGCCAGTCTTGAGTACTGTTTCTTCAACTTGAGGCAGTGTCCACGAGTCCTGGTGTTATAATCCCGTTGTAGTGGGCATGATGTTTTGTAGATGTTGTGGAGCTATTTGAAAACTTCGATCATATCTCCCCTCGCCCTTCTATAATACATACTCGGGATCTTAAGACTTTGCAGTCGTTCTCTTTCCCCATTCAGCATTTTCTCCATGAGCTGAGATGGCTTGCTGTCTCCTAGGCCTTGAATGTCAAGAATCTGGCGGGCCCTCTCCTTAGCAGATAAGCTAAATGTCTTAAGGAGAAGGGCCTTAATCGCCTCATATTTGCCATGGCGTGGGGGGTCTGCGATAAATCCCACCAACCTGGATGACGTGGAGCTTCCCATCGCTGCTACCACATGAAAATATTTCAGGTCCCCGTCACGGACTTGCCGGCAGGCAAAGTTTGCCTCCACGTGTGCGAACCACGCCGCATGCTCCCAAAACTCCGGCAGTTTAACAAAAACATCGCGATCAGCCATGTTGATTAAGTCTTCGGAAACTTTCACGAAAACGTCAGGATCACCAGTGGAGAGCCGATGAAAGGGAGTCAGAGACGGTGTGTTCAGTATGGAACTCCACACTTTATTATCCATTAATCAAGACAAGGTAAGTACATGTGCTGCTCTGTATGACAAGCTAGCATGAATGACACCAAACCCCGGTACCCTCACTAACGGGTCCGGGTTGCAACACAATGATCCCAACAGTGAATTATGTCCCATAACGTGTCACCACACAATGCTATTTTCTATTTAGAACGAAGACTTCAGAATCTTAAAATCCCTTAACGTTTGTATGCAATTGTGCTAAATTCAACACTGGAATCAAGCAAATATGAATATCTTTGCATGACATTAGTTATTTCTATTTTGCCATCACTTAATTATACGTTTAATACATTTAAGTCAAGCTAAGGTACATGTGATGTACAGAATTGACCAGTTCCAAAAACAGCCTGTAGTTTTTCACCAAAGGTTAATAGCAGTGGAATACTAAGTGGTTTTCAAAGAGATGAAATAATAACTATGATGTCAGACTGAAAGCCAATAGGATCGGGGGTCTGGAGAAATGTAACCTTTTGCTTTTTCCTGTGTGTGGGATTTGCAGTGTTGGCTGATAATGATTCTGTATTCTTCAGAATGTGCAGGAATATATGACGTTTGACTCAAATGTCAATCTTCTTTTTCTCAAAAGATATACAATGACCTTTAAAGAGTTTACATAATAAAGTCCCTATTTCCTCCATCACCATCTCTTTCTGCTCCTTCCTCCTAACACTATTAGTTGTCTATCATCTTCCCTCATCCTCCCTCTTTCCTCTTTTCTCAAAAGTAAAGTAGAGTGTGTTTTAGGGTCACATCAGGTAAGAAATGTTAGAAAGCAACAGGTGGTAGAGGTATTAAAAGCATTTGAGGATGTCTTCTCAACCCTTCCTGTGTTTTTGAAAAGGTTTGACCTATGACCTCCTCTATATTCATGTTGCATAAAGGAGTGGAGAAAGGAATGCTTGTGACCACCTACTTCCACACTTGTTTTCACACAAACTATTTTGGGATGTGTTTGCATTTCATCCAGAGTTAATCAAACTCCCTGTTGTTGTTGTTGGCTGTCCTTTCTTTTTAATAAGGTGAGACGCTACAGGCATAAACAAGTTTTTCATGCAGTTTATTTTCATCTTCAGTCTAGTTAAATGACTTGTGTTGGTCTATTTGTGTCTGTATACATTTATCTTAAATTCACCAAAAGAAGGCCTAAAATGATGACCCATTTGCATTATGACACATACAATGTCAGAGAAAAAAATATACAACACATACTAGGAAATTGTATACTCATATATATATATTTTCCCTTATTCACCTGTAGTGTATTGAAGTTCTTTAAATACGTTTTTTTATACAATAAACCATTAATCTTCACTTCAGTTGCACTTACTTACACAAGATCATTTGTATTCCTATCTTCTTAAGGGATCTACAGACGGGTGTTCATATATTAATGATAATCCTGATTTATATGACGTTAACTTACACCCCAAAGCATGATAAAAATAGATTATTATTATGTTGAAAGTATTTTACTAATGGTCAAGTGATGCTTATGCTAATTGTTATGTTCATATTTGTATGTTGTGCCTCTACTGTGACATGTTTACAGTATATGCTTTAATGTTCAAAAGCTCTTTATTTTTCTCATACTGCCTGTGCTGCAGCACCTCTTTTCACCGTCCGTCTGAAACCAGAGCCCAGTCTCTTCTGATTGGTTAGTTGGCCGGCTCTGTTAATTGGTCCACCACTAAGAGATGTCCTGCCCCCTGAGTGTGCCGGAGAGAAACTCCCTCTGGAGGGAACACAGGTATTTTAGCCTTTGCAGACCATTTACATGGACAAAAACCTATATCACACACTACAGGAAAAGGAAAACCCCCAAAACCATAATAGGGTCCCTGTAACTACACCTGTGATACTACAACACATATGAGTGACCTGCAAGTATTGTCAAAAAATTAAAAAAGATTATAAGGATAAATACAAAAAAAATCCTAAATATGATTAATAGAACATTTTAGAATACTTCTTCCTTATCCAGAGGTAGAAAAAAAAATACATGTAGGCAGTTTAATAATTGGAGCGTGTGTGAGCATGTTAGAGTTTCTAAATGTGCGAGGGAAGGTTTGTGTGTGTTCCCACGGTCTGGGCAAGGCAAAGAGAAAACTTGGTTCTTGTGTCAGATTGTGTGCTAAGTTTGAAAGGCAATACTGCAGTGTATCAGGGAGTATGTGAGTGTGTGTGGCTTCAGGCCATCTGGAAAACAATTCCCCAAACCACACCCATCTTCCCGGCTTCCGTCACTCACCTTAGCCCATTTGTCCTTATAAGGTCATACCGGCAGCTCGGCTGGTGATTGGACGGAAAAAACACACAATTTGATTAAAGCACACACATTTAGAGGCTGGCAAACCCACACCCCCACAGACTGCTTGATACTAATCTTATCTCTGTATGCTTTTATACTGAGTGTGACTGCTTCTAATAATGCCATTGAGTGAACACAATAACTATATTTGACTGTGTATTTAATTCTCAATAATTGTGTTCGATATTCCTTTCTAAAGCAAGCTTGGTTGTGATTTTAAAGACCGGAGTTGTAAAAACAAAAAAAACTTTAAAAAACAATAAAAGTCAGGAGTTATAAAGTTGTGTCACACACACACACTTCTGGCACCTGTCCTGTCTAGACATGCTGCTAATAAAATCCTGCAAAAACACACAGTGCATACCTGACTCTGCACACCCACAACACTGTTTGTTTATGTGTTGTCAGAACCTGGAGGACTGTTTCAATAAAAATGGGATACTGAGATGTCCCAAAAAAATCCCGAGCTAAAAAACATCATTAATGCATAAAAAGTGGGAAAGAAACTGTAATTTCTAACAAGTTGTTGCATTGAGTTGTTGACTGGAGAAACAGCGACCTCTAGCTGTCAAACAAAGCATTACAGGAGGTTTGGAATATGTTGTTACATACATTAGTTTATTAACACACAGATAATGAAACACACTATGAAATTGTGAGATGTTTGTATCAATGGATGGGCCCAGAGGTCTCCTTCAGCCTGAGGACTCTCCTGTCGACTCCAGCTCAGATAAAACGGCTCTGGATGGGACGGAAAAAAAGAAAAAAGATAGTGTCAGAAAAAGCAATCCGAATCATAAAACATATGATGTTTGTCTGTGTACTGTCTAGAAATGTTTTAAATAAATTCAAATAAATAATCTATCATTGTTAAAATGGCCGATATTGTCTGTAGAATTACAGTTATCGTTATAGGGAACAACATTTGAAAACTTATTTTTCTTTAAGTTTCCTGTCATTTGTTAATAAAAGGACAAATGTTTCCACTTAAACGTGTTTCCTGCTCTCCTAGTTTAACTCCCTCCTCCTCCTCCTCCTCCTCCTCCTCCTCACCTCTGCTCCTCGGTCAGATCTAACTCAGCCAGGGTTCTCTTGGCCAGTTTGGGTGTAGCAGACAGACAGAAGGCTGCAGACAGCTGGACCAGCTCCACGGCTCTCTGAGAGGAACCATCGCTGCAGCACACCGACAGGAAGTCCTCCAGCAGCGGCTCTCTGCAGGGGAACACGGCAGGGAACCAGGGCATGAACCAGGGCAGGACGATGTGGAGAGAATCACAACATCACTATCCATGGATTCTGTGTCCATATTGTACGTGACCATTGATTGCTCCCACCACACTTTTAGATCATGAGAATTTTGATAAATAATGATCAGTTATTCACAATATTACATCACTTGACGGTAATGCAGCCTTTAATATATATGTCTGTCTGCTTGTTATGTTTATGTACATATTGTTATTCTATTTTTATTTCTTCTTTTTAATGGGACACTTGACTAATGTAAAGCACTTGTGCTATTTACAAAATCTAACCTTTATCACAGCCTTATGACAAATATGTTTTTTCTATGTGTAATAACCATTTAGAGGTTATTCATAAACATTTTCCATGATGGTATTTTTCAAAAATGTAAATGACCAGTATATATTTGTTGTTATATGTAAATTGATGCCATACATTGGCGCTCTGTGGTCACACACACGATGTACACTGAAAGAAATTTGAAAAATTGACTTAAATTAATGTATTATGTAAACAAATTACTCATAATTGTAATAGGTTATTTGAAAGCAATAATATTAAGTAGTATTGCTTTCAACTAACCTCACTTAAATTAAAGTCAATGTTGAACATTTTCAGTTTAAAGAGATGTTCCCCTTTCTAAATCAGACATCTGTGTTTATATTTGTTGAAGTGACTCACTTTGGAACTCTGTTCTTGGATTTGAAGAGCTTCAGCATCTCCCTGCAGACACAGAGAGAAAAGTCAATTCACAATCCTTTAAGGCCCTGACACACCTACCCGATTTTGGGAGTCAGAGGCCGTCAGAGGCAGTCGGGCATTCGCGGCGCCCTACTCAGGTTGGTGTGTCCCGCATCGTCGTGGCTTTACGGCACATTTTCACACTTCCCACGGCCGATTCAACATGTTGAATCGGCCAAAGAAAGTCGGCCAAAGAAATCACTCTGATTGGCTGTTGCCTCTCTTGAATGACGAATACACACTACCGCTGACTGCTGGTAAGGAAAGTTATTGCCACTCGTCGACTGAAGTCTTTGCGCTGTGTTCCTAGGCGGGCGACGTAGCGGACGTAAAAGTCTTTGGTACGCGTTCTTTGGTCTCAGGTTGGTGTGTAGCGGCCTTTAGGCAGTGAAAGCTCTCCTGTGATTGACAGATATATACACAG